>NC_143553.1:6052500-6285000 GCF_054136105.1 Typopeltis vanoorti
TTTAATATTCCCCCCCCCCCTCCCGTCAAGTGTTGTTTCTAGTTTTATAGTAGTTCAGAAAATGAGGCTGGAGTGTTTCTAGAAAAAGCACATTTAGAGGAAGTGAAAGGAGTTATTTAAAATGAATAAAAATAAAGAGTGCAATCATTCCTCAATTTAGTTTCGACCATGAATTAATTTTCTTTAATGAACTGCTTTCATCAATTTTGAGCCCTGCTTATAAATGTTTTAAGTCGCGAATGCTTGATCGTATAAAACGCAAAATATTGTTCCTTCAGTTAATGAGCGCTTCTCCTTCTCTTAGAAATTCAAAATAATTTTTAAAAAAGAAATACTAAGCATAGCATATCGTTAGTCCAATTTTTATATAGATGATGGATGGCTCTTTTATTATTATTCCTGATACCTCCAAGGAGGCCGAAGACTCATCGCGGGAGGACACCTACAACTGTCACAACCACTACACCGAACCTTTACTACGAATCATCTCCATCAACGCCATCTACCTCCCACAAGTAGTATTTTTTGTCTGTAAATTGCGTGTGTTCTGAAGGGCCGATTTGTCTGTATTATGCGGGATGAAAAACCATAGTTTCAGGGAGAAAAAACCCTGCTACCTCCGTATGAGATCGGCTAACTCACCTTCGATTGAAATCGTCCAGATAAAGATTCCTCCCTTCTTTCTTCACAATTTATCAGCTGTTTCCTTCCGTATCAACTCATTCACCAGCTACTAATCTCGGCAAGCTTGTCCTCGGATTGGTTCTTTTTCTATAAATGAAGAGGAGAAATTGTGTAGTTTTACAACGCACAAATGATTACCAACGAACACTCTTTAAATAGCATTCTTCCGATACTGGGGGGGGGGGGGGGGAGAATAACTGCAAGGAATTTTCTCCTTTGAAAGTTCTGTGCCATTTTTTTTTTTTAAATCAGAAATGAACATACTTCGACGGCGTTCATACTATTTTATATACTTTTTAACAGGAATAAGCAAGAGTCTGGTATATAAAATATGGACAAGTACAGTATTTTAAAAATTTAGAAAAAAATGGAGAGAGTGCTATTTCTAAACTTACGATTTTGTTGTTTTATTATAATGTAATGGCCGTTTTAATGATTATATAGAGTAAATGTTATACAAACCTCATTCGCGCTTCGAGGCATATTTCGGATAATTCCCTATTTTTTTTCCCTTCGGAAAGTGCAATCTTCCTTGGCCAAGAAAAGATGTGATATTTCTTGAGCACTGAATGTGCATATTTGCTCTGTTAGATATTCTAGGAACAGTTTCTGTCTATAAATGATTCGTGTAGCAGAGCAGATAAAAAGTAATGACCAGGATTCCTAAATTAATGCAAAAATTATTCATACTGGAATAAAATACTTTTCTACTTCTCCAGAAGTAGATAACTCCTGAAGAAGGAAGAAAAATAAGTCTTATAAGAAATGCGTGAAAGAATAACAGCAAGGAAACTTCAAAATCCCCTAAAAAGATAGCCGACAATAAACAAATCAAAACCGCTTCCGGCTTATACAACATATGCTATCTTAAAAATAGTGAATGGATCCCGCACAAAGACAGAAATCAGTAATAAATCGCCTGGGTTTAAACCTTCGCGGATGCGATTCACTATCTCACAATCTAGTACTAAAGTTGAGCTAAGATTGCATAATCAAATTCCCGTACCTTTAGAAATCAATACATTTTTTTTTTTTTAGTCACTTTTTACAGGCCTTCAATCAACAAGATAGTGGGGAAGAACACCGGCCAGTGAAAATCGTATTACAAACTTCCATGCCATAATGGGAGTAGAATCCACAGCCTGTTGGTTGCAGAACAGCGGCGCTATCCGCTGGGCCATCCAACCCAGCAAGGCAGTTTCGAATGAGAAAGCGACCTTCATTTTCTTTACACATTAGAACTATTACAGGCAAAACTTGAGAAGAGAACCCCGCCATATAAAATAAGAATATTTAATGATTTAAACGTTCATATTAACAAAGAATTCGGATAAAAATAAAGACAAAAGTAAATCATCGCATACAATCATTATTAGGTTAATTTTGACAACTTCTGTATTCAACAGTAACATTCATTTCCATTCATGTTACTTCGCTTCTAAGGATACCACATATAAACAGAAGGTACAGCAACGGGAGCTCCTTCCCTAGCAAATTTCTATACGGTGCATTTAAAAAAACCACGCTTTTCATCCGTGTTAATCCATTTCGCAACGAGGTATGCACATTAATTGTTAGGAAGTCTCCAAAAGCTTAAAACGGCTTCGCCTACTCCCTATACATGGGAATAAAAAGGTGTTAGCTGATTTTTTTTTTTTAGTTGAAAATAGTTGTTTGCATAAATATGTGCTACCGAACATTGATAAAATACGCCTAATTGCACCTAACAACATTGGGCTATCGATCTACTGATAAATAATTATAGAACTTTGGAATTCCAACATCCATATTTTTGTTTCAATATGGAATTGCATTGAATTTCGATTAATTCCAACTGTAAATTGTCGTCAACAGTTTCAACATCAATAGATAGAGGAGAAGCAAATAGGTGAAACTGATTTTCATATTTCTTAAAATCTAAAAATCTTCTTTCGAATTCATTTTCTTAATTTGATTGGCATTCTGAAAATGTTTCAATTTCAGTGATTTTTGTAATAATGATTGACAACATTCAAAATGGGATAAATTTTCTTTTTTGAATTTCTTTTTGCCAAAACTGGCATTTTCTGTTTGAAAATGTTAATATTGTCAAATAATATGGTAACTACTTGATGTTTAGCATAAGATTAAGGTGACTTGTAATGTCAACTGAAAAAGCCAGGTCCTTTATCCATTGATCGTTTTTTAATATTTCACATTCATAATTTTTCGATTCTAAAAAAAATGGTAATTTCATCCAGCAATTCGAAGAATCGCTTTAAAACTGACTGGAAAGCCATCTAATTTCTGTATAATAAGTAAAATCGCTATATTCACTTTCTATATTTTCTTCTAGAAAGTTACTAAATTGGCGATGATTAAGCCCACGTGCACGAATATAATTTATAATTTTACTGACATTTTTTGGGACATGTCCAATATTTAAAATTTTGGAGCCTAGTGTTTGCTGATGAATAATGGAATGAAAATGTTTAAAATTACTATTACCTTTTTCTTTTAAATTTTGTAACAACACCAGTCACGGTAGGAGCACCATCACTTGCTTTTTTAACCGTGAACTGTAATTATTCAAAACTTCCATAAGGACATCAAAAATATCAACTCCAGTGGTTGCATCGCTCATAGGAATAATTTCTGGAACTTCTTCACTTTTCAAGTTCATATCACATCCACGAATAAAAACAGTCAGCTGAGCGATAACCCGTACATCCTTACTTTCGTCATTGTAAGGGAATAGGTCTGAAATGTTGGAATTATTGATTTTATTTGATTCTTTAAGTTCCCGGCTATATCATCAATTTTACTAGCAATGGTATTTCGAGATAAGCTTATATTTTTAAAGTTCTTTAATTGAGAAGGACACAACACTTCAACTGCTTTAATAATGCATTCGCGAATAAATTCCCCTTCAGTGAATGGTTTCGACTTGCTTGCAATTAAATACAATAACAAATAACTGGTTTTTACCGTAGCTCTGTTATCTTCAATAGGTTTGGTAAATGCACTTTGTTGATTTTGAAGTGTTAACTTTAATTCTGACAATTTATCTTCGCGAAGTTTCGCAACAAATTTGTCATGGTTTTCTTTTATGATTTGTATCGTAATGCCTTTTATTATTATATTCTTTGCAAACTGCAATAGAGTTTCTACATATCAGGCATAAATTTTTTTTCCTTGCATACAAAAATATTGTAACTCCCATTTTTCTTGAAAACTACGATGCTCTTCAATTAATCGTTTTTTACTCATACTGGTTGAAGGTTTCGGCATTATTTTTATAAATTCTTTGTTAATTATAAAGAAAACCCTACACTTTCTTACGACTTGAAAATAGCAATCGGAGGCTAGCCGTTAGCAGTGGTCAGCGGATGTAGCCGTGTACGTAGACTTGCTCGTTAAAATTCGATATTTATGCAGTGGTGTAACAAGATTTTTTGAAATGACAAATAGAACATTGTTTCCTTTAGAAATTGCAGAGTAGTTTGGGGTGTAAAATAATCTTAAGTGGATATGTTAATTTTTTAAGTGTTTATTTAATTCGGTGTTGTCAAAAGTTAAATAACCATATTGGTTTCAAAGTTTGGCGGGCCGCATGTTACTTGTCGGCGGGCCCGTGTTTGACATGCCTGGTGTAAATCGTCGAACATTCAGCACAGTAGGTAGACAAGTCAAATCATTCGGATCTCCTTACATCGAGACGAAATTCGCTTCAGGGTTTCAATTAGCAGACAGGGTGATCTCGTACAGAAAGAAAAACCTGCCTACCACCTAAACGATTCAAAAACACCCATGACAGTGAGACTCAAACTTACAGCCCATTTGGGGAGATCAAACTTTGCCAGCAATATTACGGGAGAATATTAAAGAAAACATTTAAAGAATATAGCCAAAAAAAAAAAAGCTGTCAAAAAATAAATCTACAAAAGGCTATTATAATAATACATCCAGCATTTTGTTTAACACTACTTCGAAATTCCATGTTTATAGATTAATAATAATAAAAAAAAAAAGTTTATGTAGCAGATCAAATTTTATTACAACAGTAGTAGAGTGAGTATAATATAAAGTGAAAAAGCTTTAAAAGAAAGCAACTATGAAATAATTTAGGAAATTGTTTAAAAAAAATTGTCCCCTGTGGCTGAAACTAAATATTTAAAATTATTACACTGGAATAATCTAATTCGGGAAAATTTCAGATGTTTGCAGATTATCGGGGATATCAAAAATAAATGTAAAATCTAAAAGTTGCATGGGATAGGTGGGAGATGAATTTCATTTCCTCATGCGAGAACATGCCTCGCTTACTGGAGGACTGAAATGGCTTGAAAAAGTTTCGTGATTGGTCACAATAGCAGGTTTTTCGAACCAGCTGAAAAATAATAGAAACAAAGTTCTTATCCTGCCCAAGGTTTACAATCTAGGATGGGTTAAGAAAGGTTGCAAACCTTTTGAGCTTGGAGTTGCATTTAAAAAATAAAAAAAATAGTAGATTAGGCTTGTTTCCCCTCGACCGATATTTTTCATTCTACCTTGTGGACAAAACACGATCAGAAGTAAAATAAAATTGGTTTGGTTTCGAAATATCGCATGAAAGTGAAAAGATTTCAAAATTTAGACAATTTGAAGACACACACACACATATACAGGGTGTTCGGGATAAATTTGACATATTTATAATTAATTATATTTTTCCGTAAGTTACATGTATTAACACACACTTCTCTTCATTTAAAAGTTTGGACCCTTCTTCATTCATATACAAGATGTCAGAAAGGATGAATAGCTGGAACCCACCTGAATCATGGAAGAGAATAACTTGTATCATGATGATTCGTGCCCGCCATCAAAATAAGGATATTACGACTGCTGCCCAATGCTCCCTGAATACAGTAAAAACAATCAGGCATGAACTAGAGACTTGCAATGGTGACTACGAGGATGTAGCAAGAAGAAAGATCCCTAGCAGACGATCTGATTGCGTTCGTACAGCAGAATTCCTCGCAAATCTGCAGGAACAGGTGTTGAAGAACCCTGGCATTGGAATTCGGGCTTTGTTCGTGGAGTTGCTAACTGTAGTCAAGCCCTGGATAACAAGGGTAGCCAATGGTAGGCCGTATGTATGGCAGCAGGATTCGGCCCCTTGCCACACCTCTGGGAAAAGTCAAAAATGGTTGTCTGAAAATTTCTACGACTTCACCAGTCCAAATGTTTGGCCTCCAAACTCCCCAGACCTTAACCCCATGGATTATTTTGTATGGGGCGCAGTTGAAAAAGACACCAATCGCACTTCCAGTAATACAAAAGCCCAGTTAATGGATAAAATTAAAACAGTTTTTGCGGCCCTTCCCAGGGAGACTGTAGCATCAGCTTGTTCGAGGTTCCGAAGCAGAATTGAAGCTGTGATCGATGCTAATGGTGGTTATTTTGAGTAAATCTTGTTGATAGTATTGTAATTAACTCTGCCTGTAATGTTTTTTTGTCAATTCATTAAATTTAATAGATACAAAGAAGATTTTCTTTTTCCTTACGAAACTGTCAAATTTATCCCGAACACCCTGTATATATGCTAAAAAGAAAACAAAACCTAAACAAATCTGGGTTGGCTGATTCTCTACAGTCAAATTCTTTCCAAGACGAACTTCTAGAATCATTGCTGAAGACGAGATACAAGCGGTTGTTAGATCTATACTCGTAGATAGATAGACTTGCAATCTCTCCAGGATTGTTTCAATTTTTCTGTTGATTTTGACAACTTCATAAATGTTTTTTCATTATCCATCTGTACCGCAGCATCTTGTGGCGATGAAACAGGAAGAGTGAAGTACTAGTCTTTTGAAGATTCTAAATCAATATTGATTTTTCATGGAAAATATTCAAAATCTGATTCATCTTTTGGTTCTCTCTGAACCATTAGCACCTCATCATTCAGGCCGAACTTTCCTGAATGAATCCTTAAACTAATTTTACAATATGAGGAGCCACTTTAATTTTGGTCTCCAGTTTCACGTCCAAATTAATGGACGTATATGCAATCATTGCACGAGTGAAGAGTGGTTGCGTAACACTTGTAAACAAACACACCCACACCAGTGCCCGCGCTACGCTTTAGTCTGTCTTTTAAATGTTGCATGATAACTTAAACTATGCATTGGATGACGTGTGAGCATGGATAAAAACTCCGAAAATTCAGTTTTTTTTCGAGGTACAGGAATAATGAACATCCCGCTTTATTGAAGAGACCGATTCTGACGTGTCGAAAGAGTGCCTCCGCAGTTCATTTTTTTGAAAACTATCGCTACCGTACATCGGGTCTCGACAGGTGCAAAAGGGCAATTAAGTGATAATTTAAAATTTTAGTATTCAAAAAACGCATGATAAGTTTGTTTTTAATATTTTCATGATATACATTTTTATTTAGAACCTCGAATGATTCTCAGCTAAATTCAGTCGTAAAAATTTGTTGACGCAGTGGAATTAGTCTTCTTGAAGGTTTCTTAATCGATCATGCACAGTTTTATTCATACATTCGTGTTCATAGAAACCGCATCACCTGCTGAAACTATGTTTTTGGTAATTAAATTTGAATGCATATGTGAAAAGAGATAATGACAAATTGTCACAAAGAATGAAGGTAATATAACATTTTTTTAAAAATTTAATATTTTGCTCTTTTTAGAACAAGATGTGACATAATTAGGAAATGACGACAAATTTGCAAATATTTCAAAAATGAAGTGAAAGCGGTTAGCCTAGTGGCTTCGCAACCATATGCTTGGGGAAGGAATGTCTCTGGTTCGATTCCCGTCGAAGGTGAGGAACTTGAGGATCTTCCTCAGGCATAACCAAGTTAGCCGGTCTTGGGCGTGGTAGGGTTTTCTCCACCAGTTTATCTAGAGTTTTTTTTATCCCGCAAACCGGCCTGTAAACATTTATATTTTTGGCTTCTACAGCCAAATATATACCCCCCAGCGGCAGACTAGGCGACAGGTCGGTTGGGAGTGGTACTAACAAGTAGTCGCATGTAAGTAATACGCGGACCCTGCATAGGAAGCGGGAATAATGCGTAGTGAAAGTGATATTTTTAATGGAAAAACAAATTCAAACTTTAGTTTAACTACATTCAGTTTTACTAACATTCAAAACTAAAAATTCGCGTTTTGCTGTTCGTGGGTCCTCCTCTTGTCTTTATTGCAGCTTGGCATCGACAAGGAATTGCCAAAATCGATTTCCTGATGGATGCAACTGGCAATTTATGGTTCCATACCTTTTTTTTATAATGGCTTCTTAGAACTCCTGAAGTATTTTTGGCTTCTTCTTGTGTATTTCAGTCTCCATTTGGTACCACACATTCTGAATGGGGGTTGAGAGCTGGGCTGTTTCCTGGCATGGTAGTCGCTAAATCGAGTGTTCATTGAGCCACTTATTAATCTAAAACTAAAGCTTTTTAAAGTACAAAACTCAATTCGTATGATACATTTTAGGGATATAATAGCATTACTTACACTTTCTGCCCTATGACAAGAGGCAGAGTCATCCTGAAAGATTCAGTTTGACGTTAGAGTAAAATGGTCTTTAATAAGTAGGCAGCAATTCTAAAATTTTCAGGCATTCACTGAACCTTTTTGTGAAATGCAAGCGACAATACCACGATATGACATGCAGCCCCCAGATTTGACTAGCTGAAAATTTGACTGACACAGACACTAAGGGTTGACTTTTTCCCCTTATCGTTTTCGAACTGAACTGTCTGTCTTCCGTACCCTTCAGGTTAAACTCGTCAGAAAAAATTACTCTTTTCGACTGATTCAGAAGTCCATTTGCATGCTCTTTGCACCAGTTACTTAACCTACCCAATCTCATTTTCTTTTTTTCTTAGGGTGCCTGGCTATCAATCCCTGGTGAATTAGTCTTCTCCTGACAGTTACAGAGCTTGCCACAACTCCCACTTGTTCTTCCCAGTACGTACCATCTCTGGACGGCGATTTTTGAGGCAGAGCCGCTTTAGAATTCGATCTTAGCGTGGTGCAGACAGTGCTTTCTTCCTGTTCCCTTCTTTTCAGCAGATCTGGTTTCCTTCACTTTCGACAGTAGATTGACTACAGGACACCCTTTTAGCTACATCATGAGAAGAATAGCCTTCTCTATTCAAAACTTGAATCGCACTTTCTGCGAGGTAACTAGCCATAGCAATCTCGGCACGAAAATGCGAAAACTAGCTCTTGCTGTCTATTTAGAGCATAAAAAAAAAATTCTGACGCTATAACAGCAACTATTACGTTATACAGAAACCCGTGCGAATGACTGATGCAATACAACCAACTATCTAATGATAAACCAATAAAAATGACCATTTAACTATTAAAAACTATTTGTGTAAGGTAATGCGGTTTCTGTGAACATGAGTATACTATTATCTATAATTTTTGTCCCAGGAATCTTATTATATAAACTTGCGGAAGTGGGAGGGTTTCCCATTCCATAAAGCAGGCAAACTGGCCACTAGAATACATGCAATTAACGTATAATACATTGGCTTCGTAGCTTGAGTTGCTTCAGCCGTAAATCCAAATAAACTAAATTATATAAATCCTGGCATCCGTCTTCAGTAAATACTGTTCCTGGACTAGTAAAAATAAATGGGAGGGTCGAATCTATTCGGAAGTGGGTAGTCGAATAATCATGAAATAATAACTTATTCCATCACTATTTTCAGATTTTCTTTCAGTGAAACCCGAATCATTCCTAAATGATTCTGCTTTTACTGAATACATCTTCTACAAATAGTTTTCATCGTCTATCCGAATAGCATCTGACTTTGTTGCTTTATTTTTTTTTACTTAAATAAATGAAAGAACAAAACATTCTGATGCTACCGACAGATTCCTAACCATCCAGGAACGAAAAGAATCGCAAAGCAGTCAAGATTGTTTCCTGATTGCGGCTAGAAAGCTCATGACCCCTTAATGATTTTAGTTTTTATGTCGTCATGAAATAGTTTACGTGGATGAAAGGTCTTCTAGTAAACATGACCATTACATTAGATTATTTCTAACTATCTTTGGGTTTTTTTAAGACAAGTAAGATAATGCATTCTTCGTTTGTAAGAAGAATACTTAAGCAATTCATCCAAATTAGCCAACTTCGAACAATTTCTTTGAGTCAAAGGTTATTCTTACTCTTCTCACCTTGAAGAGCCAAATTAGTACTAAATGTTCCTTTCTTGGATGTTACCGTAGAGGAAGGTTAATGGTCCACCCCCCCCCCCAATTGAATCTATTAAATGTTATGTAACAAAACTCGGTCTGTTCTAATAAAAATGGCTTTATACCCACGAAGCCTTTCATTAGCTGCTAAAAGGAGGTGGATGGTGTAAAAGAAACGATCATGTGTACTGGTGTAAAGAGCATCAAATTATTACCCCAATACCTCTTAGTAAAGGGTTCTGATATCACCACTTGAATTGTCTTAGCAGCACTACAAGATTCTCAGGATTTCTTTTCGTAGCCCTTAGTATTGTCAACTGATAAGTGTAGTTTGCATTTCGTTGTTTATTGCGTGGAACCAAATCAGCCTTTCCACATATGAAAGTAAAGCAGATTACCAGAAGTTGAAGAAAGATGCTCATTCGAAATTGCTCGCTCTGCTTCTGTACAAGTAGGATACCAGTCTAACATCACGTGCGTACTGAATGTCACCAACATTGTGAAAATGGCGCCTGTGTATAAAGAGTTGTAATGATCTTAGTTCATTAACTTGTTTTGACAATTTAATGCACCCTCATCTCTTTTAATGAAGAATAGAAACTGTTTATATTTCTGTTATGTGGAAACTTAATGGTAATAATGTTATTTGGGCAGAGAAATGCTCAAATGAACTTTTTTTTTAGATATTGCAAGCAATCAGTTTACCAACTCCTCTGTCTTAGGACAAGAAAAAATTGGACTTCGCTCCCTTCTAAAGAAATTTAGATATGCAGTTTTCCAGATGCATCGACTGTGAAATACCAGCATATACCTTCTGGGGAAAAAAAAAAAAAAACTGCATGACCAATGGGGAACTACCCTTCAGTTTAAAGTGTCGTGGCGCTGATGTTTGCATCTCGGTTTTATAATGCTCATGATTTAATAGCATTTTCATCTCTTCAAATAATTTGAATGGTCATTCAATGAACATATCTTTTGAACTTTTTTGTCACTACCAATATCAGGTTGATGTCTGTTCATCTTTAATTTTCTAAAGCAATACCTACTGCAACTCTTGCAAATCTATTAGACTTCGTTTTGGGCTAGCTGTGCGATGGAGTTTAAGAAAACAAATTTAAGAAGACAAAGCAAATTTCCTCGCACGAGGAATGATAAAAATTCTCATCTCAGTAAAGATGAAAATATGAATTTTTTTTTCCCCTAATCATTTTTTCATTTGTCTGAAAGTAGACATTTTAAATTTCCATTCTAATTTTATTCGGTGTCGATGTTGTTTTTAGATGCGGGAGAAAAAAAAAAAAAAAAACTGTTTGCCAGTCTTTCCTACTTGCCGATAAGGATCTGAAAAGCCTAATTTGGAAATTCACTATAAATGAAACCCGTTAAGGTTGGGACATTTTAATTAAGCAGTTGCTAACATAAATAGTATTGAAGATTGAGAAACAAAATTGTACATCACAATTTCACTGTGTTGGAATAATATCAGCAAAAACATTTTGAAAATGAGCTTTCTTTTGCATAATTATGTAAATATGGATGAACCCTTAATAGCCTTCATAATTTATTCAAACAAACCCATGACGAACTGTGGTATGAAAATTCATAAAAGAATTTTCATAAAATTTCATTTTATGAAATTCTTTTATGAATTTGTTATCGCTTTGAATAGGAAAACGTGGCAGTAAAGGCGAAAACAAGATATGAATCTTATTTTTCTAAAAATTATTCGGCAGTGAGACATTTTTGAATCCGATACTCGACGGTTTAATGTGAGGTTTCAGGAAAAGTGTGGTTGTTTATTTCAAATACAGTTTCAGCATTTTCCATCTAGACATACACGTGCACTTCCTGGACCATGTTGTCACCGCGCACTTGTGACAGATGGTTTATGCCGCTGCTCGTTAATATACCACTACCTAATAGACCATCTGACATTGTTCCGAATATCTGTGTGTGGTGGGGGTGGGGGGATGGAACGTACTGATCGACACATTCAAAATTTTAGTTGAAAGGTGGGGAAAATGACTTCTGTGACTTCAGTTTCAAATTCATCTTAAATAAAAGAAAATAAAGTACACAAAATCCTGGAATTTTATACTGACGTTGCATCCTGTACGCTCATTGTATACATTTTAGTTATGATTTGATAGACAAGCTTTTGCAACGCATTTTTAAAAATCTTATCTCATTAGTTGAATAGCATAGAAAGTCTGGTATTGCACAACACGTGATTCATAATGTGGTCGTGAATACAATGACGCATCATCGTATATGTAGCGCTTACATTTCTAAATGTTAAGGATAAATTTAATGATGCTGCTTTATACGAACTATAACCTTTCGACTTAATTACAAAAGATTGTAACACTTTTTAATAAAGGTTCGTTGCCGCTAAGTTTCTAAGATCAACTTGAATAATTAAGAATTCGAATGGAAAAGTATATTGTGTATACTTTTTTTTAGGAAATTTATCTACGAAGCCGATATTAATTTAATAGTTGAAATCCCAACAAACTTTTTCATTTAGGCCTCGTATTCAGGCTTCATATTTAGACCGATAACTGACATTATGAAGATAACATCGGCTTCCCCCACTTCTCTCTCACCTTTTCATTTAATGAACAGGAAAAAAGTGAAGCATAAGAACATGTAGGATTTCACTAAAATCATGGATGTTTCATGAAATTCTTGGCAAGGTAATGCAGCTACCTGTTACTTCTTAGAATTAAAGTATACTTGGATTTACTTTCAAATTTAAAATTCCTGGGGGGGGGGACTAGTAATAAAATAGCTTTAATTTTCGGTGAAACTTATTTGAAAACTTGGTCACTCAAATAATGAATGCTTCTCGTCCGATCATATCGGTGGAGATGTAACTAGAGACCAGAGTTAAGCAAACCAAAATAGTTGCACTAAATTCAACAAAGAGCACCAGATGGCGCCAAAATCATCCGAAACGAAATTTATCCTTCCGAGAAATGTATCTAGCTGAGGACTAATTTTTCAGGTTCCGTTGATGTGCTGAAGTTATGTATCCTACAGCCTGACGAAGAAGTGCATTACGGCGACACTCAAACATATGTAAACAATTGAACAGATAAGCAGTTATTTATTTTTTTTCTCTAACCTTGGAAAGGAAAAGATGGTATAAATTACAGTAGCGCTGAGATATGGGGAGGGTGGGAATACTAAGTAAATAGGATACGCACCTCGATCACTTTTTTTTTTTTGCAGCAACTCAAGAGAAGACCTTTATGAGTACTAATACAATTAAGACAGTTTTTTTTTTTAATTCAATAGTTAGTCCCAGTCTTCAAAAAGTTAGCGAAGGTCGTCTATCCCTAATTTTACTTCCTTTGGAGAAGAAAAGACGTTAGCGGACTTGCTTTTTAAGCACAAGGTGCACTGTTTAAAACAGAAAATAACTGGAAAGAATTCAAATGGGAATCAGTTTTTCGCATGTACAGGAATAATTAGAAGCTGTATTTCTTGCGTGTACGCAGGGGGGGGGGGGCGCCGGCCATATGTGCAATGTGTGCGATACACACAGACGCCAGGATAGGTACCGCAGAGGAGGAAATACTTAAAAAAAAAAAAAAAAAAAAATAATAATAATAAAACGTTTTTTAAAGTGATTTTTTATTGGGGGGGGGTGCAAAACTAAAGTTTTGCACACCTAAAGTTTTGTACACCTACAAGGGTGTGTACAAAACCTAAAGTTTTGTACACACCCTTGCGTGTCCGGCGCCTGTGTGCAAAACTAAAGTTTTGCACACAGGCGCCGGACACGCAAGGGCATGTACGGTTGTACATGATGTTAAAAATTGTATCATCTGCTAGTTAACGTCGGTCCATTAACTGTGAGTACGTTATGCTTATTAGCGGCGATTGACGAAAATGGCAGAGACGTAGCTAGAGGGGAGCGAAGGGGGCGGTCTGCCCCGGGCAGCACTTTGAACATTTTTGAACTTTTGCAGTTAATTTTAAAATACAGGCTCGAAAACTCAGTTTCAAATATTGCAATACTACTGCGAATTTTCCTCACAATTGCTGTAAGTGTTGCTAGTTGTGAGAGGAGTTTTTCTAAATAAAATTGATTAAGAATTACCTACATTACTATGAAATAGACTTCGCCAATGTCATCGACAATTTTGCTAACAAAAAAGCAAGAAAAATAACATTTCAGAACGTTGAAATTAAAGTTTTACTTCAAAAAAAAAAAAAAGATAGTGTTTTAATTTATTTCCCTATACGTCGTTTTGGCTTTTTGTAGTATTTCTGGCGGCAAAAGCTTTAGCTACACCACTGAACACAGGGCAAAGAAAACATCAAATTCCCACCCCTTTTTGTTTACCCAATTGGGTTACGTATCCCGTTCATTGGTTCCGTTTCATCAGAAGCCAAAAAAGAACAAGGCCGGGTTACGAATACCATAGAAATATTTAAAGACAGGGGGGGTCAACTCGTAGCATAATGGAACTGGTGAAGCTGAATCCCGGTTACAGTGACATCCACTCCTGATGTATTTGCAAGCTGATAGTCACCGTTTCATCAGTTATGTCCTCATAAATATGCAGAAACGTGAGTGGAAAAAACTTAAAGACCTCACTACATTTAATGTTTTCTGATGGGAGGGGGCACTCCTGCTTATCCCTCTGTGGCCCAGAGGGCACTTCACATGGCTATGCTGATAGGTATTTATGGCCAGTTGCGTTTTCTGTTCACCGACTCGAAAGAACTCGAAAGTACCGAATTGAATATGTGGTGTTGCCAATTTGATATTTTGCAACGCTGAGACAGAGCTATAAATTTGTTTTTCGTAATGGTTTACGCGATCCTCCTTAGACTGATATTTTGTTCTGCTTTGCGTCACTCTTGTGCATGAACAAGGGTTGTGTGTGGGGGGGGGGGGCGTTCTAAAATTGGCTTGCTTCACTATTACATAGATGTAACTACGGATATTTCTTCATACTAGACAAGCAGTTCCGGTAGTACATTATGCTTGACGAAGTTCTAACATATCAGAGCAAAAATTTAGAGTGACTAATACTGTGCAATACATGTAGAATTATTCATTTTTGTACGTATGGGGAAAACCAACCAAATCGATGTTTCCCAATTTTCAAATGAAAATTGAGAAACCTTAGGTTTAAGGGAACGAAATTTGATAAATCAGACTAATATCAGCCTTCTGAGCTATCAGTAATTTCAACAGTTCATGTATATCGATCTGTAATGAATGTCTAAGAATTCATGAAAGAATTTTATAGTTGGCAGTGATTGAAATACTTTATAGATGCTTGGATTAATTTTATAGACTGTTTTGTTCGTCATTAGTCACATTAGTGTGACTAATGACGAACATTTTGTTCCTCAGAATTTAAAGGAGAATTTAATTTTCTTGCTTCAGAAAAGATGCTCTGCCAGGGTTCATCTCGCATTTTTACTCCAACAACACAACCACAGAGAGAAACTTTTTGAGGTTGTGCTGCAGTTAAATTCATTTTACACCGTTAATGCTTCTAATATACAGTCGAATTTCGCTGTAGCAAACGCTATAACAAACTCACTTACTATAACAAACTACTAAAAAGTCCCAGGGGTGCAACATTATGCTAAAAAAAAAAAAATACTCTCTTGTAGAGTATTCCTGTAGTGCGTATAAGTTTGCGATAGTAAGAAAATAAAACGTAGCTGCGTTCTATATACTACCTCCAGAATATTGCACTTGAGCATCTCAGATTCTGTGCAAGCAAAGAAATGTTTTCGCTGCTAAATCGAACAGTGCACAAGCGGCAATACCAGAAAGAGTTGAAGGTCAATGATTTTTGTTTTATTGCAGAAACTGGAAATTATATAGTAAATTATATTTCCTCAAACTGGAAATTATATAGGGTCATTAAGAAAGGCTTTACATTCATGTTTATGCGGGACCCGAACTTCCGCAGTCTCTGCGATAAACAAGCAGGATTTTATCACCTGCTACCGATGCGATCATCAATTTCCACTCTTTTGAATGACAGTCCTCATTAATAAATGCTCAGAACTAATGAACTTGACCTGTCTGAAACGTTGCTCTAGGGAACAATGTGTAGAAGGCAGAATTTTATCTCGTTTTTCCAACTTATCAGAGAAGTCAGCACAAGTTGTGGGTGCTCTTGATTATCCCCCCCCCCCTTCCCTTCCCTATTTACTTGCTGATATGGCTATTGAATAATATTTTGCGTCACTTTACCTGTTCTCTGATCCTTTGCTAAAAGAAGTATCTAGGATGTGGGGTAATCCATTATTTCTGCTTCATTTCTACTCAAGCCCAGGTATTTTGACACAATTAGTACTATGAGTGAGTTAAAGGTTACATAATCCGAAAATTCTCTTTGCCAAATTAAAATATGGAACTGTTTCACTCTGAATCAGCTTCCAGTAAGATAGGTAATGCGTTTCATCACGCGTATCAAATCTCTTCCACCTCAAGGCGTTCACAAACATCCGTATCACAGCGGACTCAACTCATAGCCTCTTGGAGGGAGAGGAAACGCAAACTACTCAACCAACTAGGCCAGTGGATCTGAAAATGATCCCATCAGAGAGAATTTGGTCTATATTTCAGCAAATAATGCGTAGTGAAGCAACTTGATCGCGTAAAAGAGGTTGGTTATGTAATTACTGCCGGAGTCACTAAAACTGGAGCCACTCTATAAATGCATGTGTTCTTGTGGCCGTGTTTAGCGTGGTGAAGAACATGAATTACGTAAAGTGGCAAGGGAAGCAATAGGGAGAACAGTAATTAGTGTACTTCTAAATTCTCACATATTAAGCTCTTCTGGTTTTTGCGACATCTTGGAGAACCAGTCTCCAGGATGTGATTTATGCTAAAATCCTGGAGGTTCTAATTCTATGCTGCTGTAAGAAAACGATGCCAATCGGCAAAGAGATAGTGGGTTATTAGCGTTACTTTTAAGTCTACTTTAAGTAATAAGGTAATTGTTTCTTAATATCGCAAACGAAACATCATTCCTCTTCATTTAGCCAAATCGTGATTTGCTATCATGTCGGAAGTTCCATAAAGTATTCCATCTGCGATATGGAGTGCATTTTTTCATTGTTTATTTATATAATATTATATAAGCAGGCACCTTCAGGTAGTCGGGAATCCGTCAAGGAAGAGCTGCTGGAAGGTGTAATTCTTTAGTGCCTATTCTCTCCTTTTAAACATTCACCAAAATCGCACTTCCAATGTGTATGGCAGCTTATTTAATTCTATCGCGATACGCCATGAAAAACAACCTGAACCTCGCACTTTTCCACACCATTACTCGGCTTTCAGGGATAACCCCAAATTCTCCCCTCACCTTCCAGGAGTTGCAAGATTTTCCCCTGTAACGATACTTCTTTTATGTTACTATCATATCTCTTCTCCTATTTCGCGAACTTTAAAGTGATGAGCCTTTAGTTTATCTTCATATGCAAAGTTCCACAACACCGATATGATTTCGATTAACGGAGTGTTCCTTCAACATTGGGCAATATAGTCTCATTTATCCACCATTAACCCCGAGTTAGCTTCAACTATTTGCAGAAAATTCCCATTAATATATCTACAATTATCAAATGCGATATCTTCAGCCCAAAATGCAGAACGTACACTAAACAACATTAACATTTGCCCGTTGGATCACTCTGATGATGGGGACATTTGGGATCCAAAAAAGTCCTTGTCACTTGAACCGACTTAGCATCGCCCCACATAATTGAATGTTTCACTCCAGATTCTCCAAACATCATTTAATGAGTTAAACAGGAGTGGTTCCAGGGCCAGAACTCTGTTGTATCCCGCTAATCATTCACATAGATTAATCTCCTCCATACATAACTCCTGACACCTGTCAGATAATCTACGCGAAAAGGATATTTGCATGTTCATTCCTTCAAGTTTATATAATAACCTCCTATGTATAATTCTATTGAATGCCTTGGCAAAATCATTGTGTATCCATTCCTTTATCCAACTCCGTTGTTGAGAGTGAGTAGCAAAATTAAGACCTACCTTTTTAACAAAGCCATTTTCTGTTCTATAAACAGATCTGTGTGATCTCAGCTAGGAGAGATTTCTCCCCAGCCTCTCGAATGCCACAAGTACCCCAGCGTTTGATTTATAATTGGGTGCATCAGTTCTAGCTCCAACCTTGTGTAATGGAATTCTTACCTCCTTCATTCATTAGAAATCGAGATTAAACGAGAAGTTTAAGTGCTTAGCTAATTTTCAGGGACATTCCTTTTAACCCGCATGAGGATCTCATCCAAACCCACTGCTGTGATAGCATCAGGCTTTCGCATTACTGTTAAAATCTCTTCCACTTTGTCCCAATTTCATCCATATGTATCTCGGTTTCTGGAGAACTAATTGGTCTGTTAGGATTATAATTTTCTCTGTCTGATAATTGTAACTAATCGCTATAAAAGGATGAAAATATCCCACTTTTTAAATCTGTAGAAATATTTTCATTTGAATTAAATCGACCTGAAATTGTTGATCCACTAAAGTTTCAACCTGCGCGATAAAAGGGACTCTAATCAACTTAAGCAATGCCTAAATAATGATGAGAAAAGCACAAATGCAGGGCGAACATCATTGATTAATCGAACTATTCTTTTCTAAATTAATTGAAGATATTTCAGGAAGTTGCACAACACACGCAATGCAAAATACCTGACATTGCAGATGGATAGACTTCAGATTTGTATGTAGTAAGTTAAGAATAGACTGGAACAAGAAGAAAACTGAGCTTTGAGGCTCCGAACTATCCATGTGATCGCTTTGTGCTAAGATTTCGGTTATTTAGAATAAATACTGGTTAAACCTCGTGTGGGTATGATGTCTGTCAACTGTGCATTCTCAGCTCAATTTTTACGTTTTGACTTGCTGGAGAAGGAAGTCCATTGCGAGATAAGATGAACGTTGATCTAAGAATAGCTCGTCTTATCTAAAAACTTGGGTTTTTGTGAGTATTAACACAAATTTCCGTCGTATGGAAGCTAGCTAGTTAATGTGACCTTTTATTTATAGAGTGATACGAAGATTGAGTTAACTACCCAAAAACTTGCTGTTTCTTTGTAGTGAGATTTTAAGCAAATTCTTCAACTAAGAATAGGGTTAGTATTTCGTCTTTCACCATCGATTCTTCTGACTACTACGTACCGACATGTCATTCTGCTTTACGTCATCAGTGAAGTTGCGCGTGTCGGGAAGTGTTGTTCGGTGTGAATCTGTAGTACTTCGCATCGGCTATTTTGCTTAACTAACGGTGTTAGCATTTCTGATTTTGATCGGATAGTTTAGCCTTAATGGGGGGGGGGTAGGTTGGGATTTAATTTGTTTTTTTTCCCACCCTGCTGCTTTCTTCAGAAATTTTTAGTGTTTTTGCTTGAATTTCTCATTGGACTGTGTATACCCGAGTACTTCTTTTACATCATTCATATAATTGTTTTTAGGATTTCGTCATGTGGACGATTTCGGCAAGTTTTTGTTGTTGTTCTAATAATTAGTATTGTAAATTTTTGACATAATTATATAACATATATAGCGCAATTGGAAGAACGATAGTACGTTGCTTCCTTCGGTTGGAGAAGATCTAAGTTCGATTCTTGTCGTGACAAGAGGAATCTTTATATATGGTTTATTTTATTTCAAAGTGAGTTAGCTGATCCTATACGGAGGTAGCAGAGTTATCCCTCCTGGAAATTCGAGTTTTTAATCCCTCGTACAACCAAATCTGCCTTGAGAACACACAATTTACAGACAGAAAAATTCTAGTGGTCGTGGTGGGCAGTAGATGCCATTGTGTGTAAATGATGATGGCAGCGGTTCTGTGTAGTTAGAGGATTAAATGGTGGAGACGATGAGTTGTAGAGTATGCCCTCCTTTGAATCTTTGGAGGTATCACGTAATAACTATCTATGCTTGCTATTCCTTCTTTTGCGACCCAACTGAGAGCTATTTCAAAGTTGCCTTTCTTGCATTGCAAATTAACATAGATGCAGGATCATTTTTGGTGAACCAAAAATCGGAACACTCAAATCTTCAGTTGCATTAATATACTTGCTGTCAGATGGCGTTTAGATAGTTTTTTTAATACTTTTATCTTCCTAACATGGGCCTGTTCCGATGTCATATGATTGCTTTCCTAGTCTTCCAATTCTCCTTTTTCCACAGTAATTTTGGTAGTCGGCTATTGCCCATTCAATTGAGATGTTCAATCCATTTTTGTTTATATGTACCAATAATAATTTATTGGTTTTATATTGGTAAATTTTCATCGGTTTTTGTGGTCTCACATGTGCATTCAGCTGTTGTTTTTTTTTTCCGAATCTCATTTATGTAGTTTTAATTTGTGTCATTTTGTGATCCATGTTTCACTAAATAAAACTGGTTTACATAGCAGTTTGATTCTAGCATGGTTTGTAAAGTGTGTGTGATATTTACCTCAACAAACGTCTGATAATTTAATTTAATATCAATATTTTTCATCTTCATATAAGTAAGGCGTATCCCCAGGTTTCTTGCTGGAACTACTGTATTATCTATCACTGATTTACTTGTTTCGTTTTCTCATATTATATTGTTCTGAGCATAACGACTTGACTGATCTTTGGAAATCTTTGATTTGCTAATTACAATATGGTCGTCCCTAAATGTCTGTAGTTTTATTTGTATTCCAAATGGATCACGCGGTTTCAAACTGTCATTATGTTATTATATACGTATTTGGTGGCATGGTGGGGTGCTGATAGGCGGGCATCAGAGGGTGGTGTATGGTGGAATGAAATCAAAGCGAATGAAAGTAGCGTGGGAAAATAGTCCTGGTACAGAGCCCCAGGGGTCTGTACCAGGATCACTATTTTTTTTTTTAATTTAATATGTACATTAATGATATAGCTGAAGATTTGAGGGGAGGGATATTCAGTTGTTTGCTGATGATGCAAAACTAGGGAGGGCAAAAGTTCATAAAGGTGATGTGGCTATCTTACAGGATTTAAATGTAAATTTTAAATAAATTGGCAGCGTGGGCAAAGGACAATGATTATCAATTCAATATTACAAAATGTAAGGTTAATGCACATGGGGATGAAAATATTACACACTTCGTATCATACTGATGGTATTAGTTTACATGAAATTGAGGCTAGGGACGTTGAGGGTGAATCGAGATTTGAAATTCAGAGGACTTATCGCAAGAGTTGCAAAATAGCTCGGTGGATTAGCTGGATGTTGAAGAGCACAATAGCAAGTAAATAGGGAGGTTATTATTCCTCTTTATAAGACTATAATTCGGCCTCATGTTGACTACTATGAGCAGATTTGATTACTTGCAATTCTGGTGGAGAGGATTCAGAGATGAGTGACCAAGCTGGTGACAGGTCCGTGGAATGTACAATATGAGGATAGATCGAAGGTGGTGGGGTTTCAGAAGAGAGGGGAGTATGATAAATATTTGTTGCTAAAGGGATTCTATAAGATTGACACAAAATAAATTTTTCAATACATGGGGAGTAGGGGGAAAACAAGGGGTCATACTTGGAAGCTGTCTAAGAGTGTCGTTAGTAAGGGTGTGCAGACTAGATTCTTTACCTGGAGAGCGGCGAATGAATGGATCGTGTATCTCCGTCAATGAGTCTTTTGACATTATGGATTAACCGTATAAATAAAAAATAATAATATACCATTAAAAAGTAGGTGACAGCGTGTCCCTGTTTTGCTCTTCTTGTTATGTCTTTCCACTCTGTTTTGATTTGATTGCTATTTTATTTCCTTATATATTTTTTCAACTAACTGAGTGTTTAATCATTTTAAATCAGCTAATATTTTAAACATTGTTTAGAATTAAACAAATGTGTTTAATTATTTCTTTTATTTTTAAAATAAAAATTGAATGTTTATTCGATACAATTTCGGAATCTATTCTAGTAGTTTGTCTTCAACAACATTCTTTTGCTTCTCTTTTAATATCCACGCATATATCTTGTAACCTGCATTTAGTAGACTAGTTCCTCTGCAGTTATCTTTATTTTCTTATAAATTGGTGTAACCAGTGCTTCCCCTCCCCTCCCAAGAGCTAGCAGACAATTTTTCCAGCAATCCAAATCTTGTTTAAATAATTTCGGGAGTCTGTTTAAATGTTTCTCTTGGATTTTTCTATAGCTACATATTTATATCATCTTTTCCGGGTGTTTCCTATTTTTCATTTCATTTAATGCATTCCTGTTATTTCACATAATACAATATTTTCTGTCAGTTATATTATAAATATTATGTTATCAATTATATCAGTTATATTATAAATAAATATTATAAATATTATGAAAATAGATTTCCCATTTTTCTAAAATTTGCATTTTTACACTTATTTCTTTATCCCTGGGTTTTGTTGTTTAGGTTTTGATGTGTCCTTTCCAGGATTTGTTACAAAATCGTTTTATTTATTTTTTTTCTTTTTGCAATAGCACTATTCTTTTGGAAGAATAGAACAAGCATATGAATGGTGGTTGTGCATCTGATGCGCTGATCAGACTACATCTGACTACTGTGTTGAGATGTGGGCCATCTTTGGAAGTTGCTCAAGGGAATGATGAAAAGGGTTTATGCATTGAGTGAGTGGATTTCATATGTATGGAACCTTAGTGATTCCATTCTACATAATTATTATCACGAGAATATTTACGAGAAATATCAGTTTTTGCCTCCTGAACTTAAATTATTTGGGTTGCTTTTAGAATGCATGCGACATGAGTAGTACAAGTAAAGTTCTTCAGACATTGAAGTAGCCCAATATTTTTCTTCGTTTAATGTAAATGTCTTTGTTAAGGATGTACCAAATTTCATTGATCGACTTGCTAATATCATATCTTTAAACTAGCTTCGGATTTGACAATAGTTTTTAAAGGGATTTTTGTGCAATGAGCTAAACTAAGTAGATTTTGAACTGGAAGCGTTGAATACAGGTTTTGTCAAAGGATATTATCTAATTCCAAGTGTTGCTTTGTAGTTATTTGATTTTTTCAGCATGCGTTCAATAATATACAAAACCATTGGGCTTCTGTTTGTTAATTTGGTTTCCTTGTCAGGTGATAAACGTGTATGACAAAAAATATTCTTTTATTTTAATGCATTTCTTAATTTTTGGATCTTTCAACATACGCACTTTCAGTGATACCTGCAAGTTTTTGTTTTATTTTGTGTTTTTATATTTAAAATCAAAATAAAAAAATGCAGGCCTCGCAATTCATGTTGAAATTATTGCAAAAATACAGAATCTTATTTGAGATCTAATTTCGGGAAAAGTAAACCATCTTCCGAAAACATTTTGAAGTTTTGATATTTATAAACATGCTCCGATTTCTCTTACTTGGCCGTTTTAAATTTTATTTATAAAGCTAAGCAGAGTAATTTCAAAGTAATTCTATTCAAATAATTCGGCCTTCTGGATGATGAAGGGGTTAAAATGAAGTCTCATTCCAGCTATCTTAACTTAGATTTTACGGACTCAGAAAATAATGAGCTGCTTGATTGCAAAATATGAAAAAATTAACTTGAAAAGCAAACCACATAAAGACATTTCATGCGAATAAATAAAATAACAATTCAACCCGAAAGCATTTTATCTTACGCTAATTTATTAAACATTAAATGTGGATTGGACTACTTCAGAGGAAATATGAGTGCTTGAAATAGCAAACTAAAATGTGTATTAAAAATAGGATTGAAATAATTCATTTTCTTTCCCGTGTCCTACGCATGTTAATCAGAGATGAAATCATAATAACAGTCGCAGTCAATATCGCGTATATTTGAACTGCTCAAGCCTGAAATACAGTTGGAATACGAAATACAACTACGGTTCATCGAGTACATCTATTTTGAATAAAAAAAATAAATAACAGCTGGTTAACAGCTGTCGTTTAAATGATGCTGATGACAATGCGTGACCATCTTGTAGCCTATTTCAGCCTATTTCGATGGTAAATAATTCCCTTAAAATACTCATTAATTAAGGTTAACTCCCTCAACCTTAATTTATGAATTTCGTGTAGAAATTTACTAATTGAAATGTGTAATTTGACAATCCCCAATCCTTGTATTTTAAAAGCTGCTGCATTCGTTCATATGCTGTTGAAATAAGTACTGCGACGCCTTCCGTTTTACAATGAAACGTACTTGGACACATACTAGTATTATTTAAATGGGATATTAAATCCCACATTATTTCAAAGCCGAATAAGAAACTCAAAGATCGGAATCAAAGAGTTTCATGCCGAATACAGTAAACTATAAAAGTATCGGCGGATACTAGCGTAAGCTAAAGCACGTAGTACAAACTAGGACAATTCGTGGCAAAGGTGGATAAAGAACTAATCACTATTCTTAGTATTTCCCATAATGTAAAACATCTCCTAGGAGATGTATGATGTTATACATTATGGTGGAAGGTCACTACCCAGACCGGTTTCGACCTTTATTGAGGTCTCATCAGTGAGTAGGTAGACCTAGGTAATATTGAGGTTATAGCGAAGAGAATTTTATATACTTTGCTATACGAGTTGTCAAAAAGGTGCACCCATAAATTATTTAAAATAAAAAGCCAATAGGCTTCACTTTCTCCACCTTTGCAACGAGTTGCCCTAGTGTTGAACTATGTGCCTTAGCGTACGCTACAATACGCCGAAACTTTTATAGTTCGCTATATTCGGCATGAAACTCTTTGATTCCTATCTTTGAGTTTCTTTTTCGGATTTGAAATAATGTGAGATTTAATATCCCCTTAATTTAAATATTACATCGCCGAAGTGAAGCCTATTGGCTCTTTTATTTAAGTAATTTATGGGTGCACCTTTTTTGACAACTCGTATAGCAAAGTATATAAAAGTTCTTTTCGCTATACCCTCTATCTGGTCTACCTACTGACTGATGAGACCCCAATGAGGGTTGAAACCGGTGCGGAGTTGGCTTTGAGAGGCTCCGCTTGGGGGTAGGTTTTTGCCTGTCTGAGTGGGGCCATCGCTGAGATTATGGCTCTGCTTGGTCGTGGTGGGGGGGGAGGATGAGCCTGCCACTAAGGGGAACAACGCTGAGATGGGCGATCTTTCGGGATCGCATAATTTTTAGAGCCCGCTTCACCTATAAAAACGGTTGAAACCGGTCTGGGTAGTGACCTTCCACCATGATGCATAACATCATACATCTTCTAGGAGATGCGTTTTACATTATGGGAAATACTAAGAATAGTGATCAGAGCTTATCCACGAGTTGCCCTAGTTTGTACTACGTGCTTTAGCTTATGCTAGTATCCGCCGATATTTTTATAGTTTACTATATTCGGCATGAAACTCTTTGATTCCGATCTTTGAGTTTCTTATTCGGCTTTGAAATAATGTGAGATTTAATATCCCCTTCATTTAAATAATGTTACATCGCCTATGAGAAGAGGCAGTTAAAATTTTAACAGCTCTGTCAGCGAATTTGGATCATAACTACATGGACTAGAGAATGGAAAAAATCCGTTTATATACCTTTATTGAAGAAAGGCGATGCAAGAGAGAGTGCGAAAATTACAGAACTATAACACTGATTTCTCATACAAGTAAAGTTTTACTTAAGATCATTAAGAAAAGACTGGAATCATTCATGAAGAGAGAAATGCCAGATGAACGGGCAGGATTTCGAAAAGGCAGAGGAACAAGAGATCAAATTGCCAATGTGAGATGGATAATAGAAAAAAGCACAGGAATATCAAAAAAAAAGTCTACCGTTTTGTTTCTTCGACTATAGCAAGGCTTTTGACTCTGTAGATCATGTGGAATGTATTAAGAACAACGGAATTACCAGAGCATTTCATTATCCTTCTGAGGAATCTTTATTATGAACAAGAAGCTACTGTCTGAACAGATCTTGGAGAAACTGAGTATTTCACAATAGGTAAAGGGGTGCAACAAGAATGTATTTTTATCTCTGTACCTGTTTAACTTGTACAGAGAATACATTTTAAGAATGGCAGGGCTGCAGGAGTCTTCAGTTGGAATTAAAATTGGTGAAAGAAATATTAATAATTTGAGGTATTCAGAATGATACCACCTTTCTAGCAGAATGCAAAGAAGATTTGGAGGAACTTATCATGAAAGTTAAAGAAGAAAGTGCTAAATATGGTCTTAAAGTTGACCTCAAAAAGACAAAAGTTATAGCAATATGTGAACTTAATGATTTTGAAGTAGATGGAGAAAACATGGAAGAAGTTAACAATTTTGTGCTCCTAGGATCTCGAATTGATCAAGATGGTTATTGTACTGAAGAAGTTAGAAGATTATTACTCGGAAAGAAAGGAATGAAAAATTCAAGCAAGATCTTTAAAGATCTTGTTGCCTTGCAACAAAAATCAGAATGGTGAAAGCAATGATATTCCCCGTGTTACTGTATGGTTGTGAAAGTTGGACTCTGAGAAAGAGTAAAAGAAGGAAGATAGATGCCTTTGAATTATGGGTTTGGAGACGCTTACTAAGAATACCATGGGACTGCAAAGCAAAAACAATAAATCAGTGATAGACAGAATCAAGCCAGGTTGCTCCCTCGAAGCTATGATCATCAAGCAAAAATTGTCATACTTCGAACATTATTATGCGAGCAAAAGACAGTCTGGAGACGATGATGATGCTTGCTGGAGAAGAGGAAGACCAAGTGAGATGGATAATAGAAAAAAGGTGAATGGAGTTAAAGAAGCAACTGGAATGTGCTTGGAAATTCTAACAGATTTGAATGGAGAATGTATGTTCATAGAATCACCAGGAGTCGAAAACGACTTGATGGAACAACAAACAAAAGTAAATAAAAAAATAATAATAAATTTCATTGAACAGTATTTTATCTTCGAAGTGTAATACGAAGACAAGTCAGATAAAGATTCGTAGTGTGCTTAGCACAATTTATCGTAAGAACAACAGTGTGTTAGTTTTACAACGCAGTTCCCCTTGGTTCCGGTGATGCGCAAGCTTGACACAAACCGTGACCTTATGAGAAGTCCACGATACTTACTCCGAATCGCTGTCTTCATAGTATTGTACTGCGAGCATAGCAGCTCTTTACTGATGATAATGCTCGGGATGTAGTCCAGGCGAATCCAAGAAAAGTGACTTTATGACAGTCGCGCATTTCTAGCAATAGAGATAGACTTTTTACAGATCCATACGGTTTTGTCCATGCTTATTTATGGGTCTGGAAACTATCTTGAATCTTTGGAAGCGAAGTTTATTGAGGAGAAGCTTATCCAAATTCCGCATATAGTTTGTCCTTTCATTACCTTCTCGCTGCCGAGAATAAGTGCATGGACTTACCGGTTTTCTTATGAACTGTTAACGTGGGTGGGCTGCCCTGATAGTTCTTTGATAGCATCCGAATTTGGAAATCATTCATGTGATGAGCTTTCATTGCAGCAGAGCAGTACTAAAGCTTTTCTGCGTCTTCACCTTCAGCTCTCCCCAAAAAAACTGAACATTCCTGCAATTCTTGTCATTTCGTTAGCGAATTGACACAAAGGGTTGGTTATATTTACCTGTTATTTTCATCAAGAAAATTTATTACTGAAGACGTACTTCGATTAGCTTGCAGTTCGTTTCATATTTGTGGCTGCATTCAATGTTCCCTCTTAAGCTGTGCTCGCGCACAAAATGTTTATTTTTGAACGTACGATAAAAACGATTTATATGATACTCGTCATTTATTTTATTTAGTAATTTCTCCAATATTACTCTAACCCATTCCGATTTTAATACTCTAATTATCCTGCGCCGTGGGGGCGAACTGACGTTGACATCCGCAAGTTGCAGAGACATTTGTTTAGTGTCTACTGTCAAGACAGTACAATCACTTGAATTCATGCAAGCGGTGACAGATTTCTGTAACTACAGAAATTTAAGCGAATTAATTTGGGATTTGTGACTTTCGCTATTGATCTCTTCTCTCCTTTCCCTGAAAAGAATAGAACTAACTTTACTTACTTTTTCTCTGGTTTTGGGAAAAAAAAAAGATTTTTGAACTTTCATGAAGTTCATCCTTCCACTGCCACTTAATACCACATCTAAATAATATCACGAAGCTTTAATCTCCTGACGCGGCTTCACATTCGACCAATTTGCCATCCGTAAGTCTCGAATATATAGCGTAAGAAATAATTTCAAGTCTTGTGAGGTGTCCCCTACACTTCAATTTTCCGTAGCCCATTCGATAATGACGGTGCCCTTGACTGGAAAGACTCGTTTTCGAATCTCGTCTAACATATGAAGAACCTTTCATAATGGCTTTTTAACAGATCAACCGTACCATTTAAGGGAAGTTTTTACATTTCGTAAAGCAAGCAAGCAAACGATCGGAAGAACATTAAGTCATACCTGCCTCGTGTTCTTGCTTGCTTTTGGCGTAATTCCAAACTAATTTACATTCTTCCAGTTTGGGTGTTCGTTTTAACAACAGGTGTGATTTTATTATATTCATTTAGTATTACACAACTTAACTGCTATAACTTGAATAGCAACTACAACTTGAACTTCAAGAGCAGCTTCACTTAGCAAAGCAATGTCCCTCACTACTCATGTCTTCAACAAAAAAAAAAAAACTTGTATTAAGAACTCAATGAAAAAGAGAACAACATTTATATATTTGCATATAATGAAGCAAGTTCCTGCAAACATCGTTAGGTGTGGGCATATGATACACTCATCAGCAGTTGAATTAGAGATACCTGTCGTGATGGGGATGTCGTCAGACCTTGTACTGACCGTCTGAGTAATAGTCGAGCACAGAATGGGAAGACTCGAGATCTCAGCGAATTCGATCGCGGCTAGATAGTCGGAGCCAGACGTATGGGGCACTCCATCCGAAGTCGTGCAGCCACTGGGCTTTTTACGGGCCACTGTGTCAAGAGTGTACCGTGAGTACATGGAATCGGGTAAAACCACAGCCGCCAGGGAAAACTGCAGCGGTGTACAACGTGTCGATGATAGGGGACGCCGTCGGCTAGCTCGGATGGTAATAGCGGATAGATGGGCCACAGTGCCGCAGATCACTCGCCAATTCAATGCTGGACAACAACGACATGTGAGCAGCCACATCATCCAGAACCATCTCCTCGTTATGGGGGTACAGAAGCCACTGCCCGACTAGAGTACCTCTACTCACCGCACGTCACAAGGCACAACGATTAGCATGGGTGCAGGAACACCGCCATTGGACCCTCGACGCATGGAAAAAGGTCGCCATGACTGATGAGTCTAGGTACACGTTGGTACATGCCGATGGCAGGGTAAGAGTGCGTCGCCAAGCACATGAAGCGATGGATCCCTCGTGTCAGCAGGGTAGACTTCAGGCCGGTGGTGGTGGTATCCTCTTATGGGACTGTTTACGTGGGATGAAATGGATCCCCTGGTACATCTACCATCGTCCCTCACCGGCGAACGATACAGGGACGTGCTGTCAGATCATGTGCACCCATTTCTGTGCCTACAGCAAGACTATGCATCCGCCCACCGCTCCCGAATTGTGGCCGAGTGGGTGGATGAACACTCCACGGACATGAGGATGCTTGGCTGGCCCCCGAGCTCCCCTGACCTCAATCCTATTGAACACATCTGGATGCTGTCGAGAGAGAGATCTGCGCCCTGGACCCTGCTCCAGCCAATCTCCGCGCATTGTGGGAAGCTGTGCAGCGGTCATGGATCAGTTTGGCTCCCCAACGCTTCCAGTGCCTCGTGGAGTCCATGCCACGCCACATCGCCGCCGTCATCAAGGCGAAAGGGGTGCTACCCGCTACTAGGCAGGTATTTCTAATTCAACTGCTCATGAGTGTATATTTGGCAGCTCGGAAGTTTACGTTAAAGCAATCGCTATCATTCTGATGACTAACGTTATTAACGCTGATAAAATATTGGCTTTCCACTAGGAGACGACTGTTTATCTCTGGTAGCAACAACATGAACTCCACCGAATTACTGCGTATTTTATACCATGATACTCGTATGTAGGCCGAATGCGTACTTGTACATCCTGGTTATTTGGCAAGGGAAATAAGAGAGGTATCATGAATTGGAGTTTAAATGCCTTGGGAAATATCAGTTGCAAGCTGTGGGCGGTTACTGGTTTAAAAAGTAGCCATGGCTCAACACTCACCTCGAGGGCGCACTTTCCAAGGTATTCCTGTTTAAGCTTCCTATATTTTATAGCCTCAATATATAAATCTCCATATTTGGTCTCTGCAACTGAATTCTTGGAAATCCAACCCTTCTTTCTTCTGCATGAGACGGGTGAACAACTCGACAATTGGAAAATATTTCGCAGAAATGTTCCTCCCGTGAGCTACGATAATCGAACATTATCGTCTCTTCCAACCAAAGCAAGCATGTTGCATCATCGTTCCGAATCTGATACGGAGATGTTATTCTCGTGAATTATGAGAAAATTCAATGAACCCGCAACATTTTTTGGGTTCTTCACATCATTCAGATTCTTTTACGTGCCCTGCTATCGAAATGAGTTCTGAAAACTGAACAAACAAAGCATGATTTTGTTCAAATCAAATTTGACAAACTCATTTCATAAATGTTTAATTTTTATCATTTAAAAAAAGATGATGCAAATGTTATTGAGAAGGAGATTGTGGTGTCAAATCTGTTGATATTCTCAAGAAAGCGATGAATAGGAAAGGGGGATAACTTTTCCAAACCATGCAACAGCTGTATTCATTCTGGTGGATGATTCTTCTTTAGCCTCTTTCCATCCACTGCTGGATATAGACTTAACTTTCCAGTTCTGTGTTTAGCCAATGCCCACCATCTCAAACCTTTTTGTACATCATCCCTCCATCCTCTTCTTTGGCGATCTTTTCTTGTCTTGGTATCCACTCAGTGCTTAATTCTGTCCAACTTTCGTCTCACAATTTACTAATATGGCCAACCCATCTCCACTTACGTGCTTTACAACAGCCTTCCCAAACTGTGGGCCGCCGTCCCCTTGAGGGCCGTTAGTTTTGTTGAGGGGGGGGCGTGAAATAATGAAAACAAATTTAAAATGTTTTAAGACTAAGTGTGAAATGTGTATGTAAGATTCTAAAAATTTGCATTTAATTTTTGCGATATTCGCTGTGTATCTTTTGTAATGAATATAAATGCGATAAATATTATAATAATATATGTCTGTATTACGATTTTTTTTTCGATGGGGACCGCGAAATATTTTAATTTTTCCAAAGGGGGCCTTTACATCCGTAAATTTGGAAGCACTGCTTTACAACACTTCACAATATCTTCTACTCCAGTCACCTCGCTAATTCTAGTATTTCTTATTCTACCCCCTTTGGGTATGCGGATCATTCGTCTCTCCAATGCTCTTTGGGCCACACGAAAACTGTCTTCCTGTTTTATTTAGCTGTCGCCCATGTCTCACTTCCTTAGGTAAACATTGGAAATACGTATATTAAAGAGCTTTCTTTTTAGCAGATAGGTAAATCTCCTAACAAATCTTTATACAGTTTGTTTCCTTGCGATTCTTCTGCTTGTTTCCTTAAAACTAACTAAATGACTAATCTAGTCCTCGATAATTTCAATACGATTCTGTCAATTTTAGTTCTATGATCTGAATTTATCACCAGTTTGGTTTCAGTTAGTTTAAATTTTGAAGCGTTTTTTTTTTTTCTCTCTCTCTCCTGCTTTCTCTATCATTGAGCATTTCCTGAGTTTGTTCTTTTTAGAGGGGGGGGGGAAGTCATCTGCAAAATTTGATTTGAGATTTTTTCCCCATTGATTTTATAATTTCCCCCCATGTGATGTTCTTAGATATTCTTCTAATGTTGTAGAAAACAGTTTTTGGTTGATACAGGACCTTCTTGTCTTACTCCTCTCCCAATACCAAATTAATTTCTCTGATGTTCTTAGCTTTATACTGGCTGTTGTTTTAATATGCAGTTTTTAATGAATTGGTGTACTTGGTTGGGTTGTTTTAAAATAACTCATTTTGATTGTTTTCTATTACTTGGTTAATAGTGTGGATGTGACTTATTTTAGAGAATCCTTGCTCTAAATCCTGCTCGTTCATATGGCCGTGCATCATCCAAAAACATTGTGATCCTATTTAATAATACAATGAATGCGCTAGCAAACTGATTTGCCTGTAGTTATGTCGTCTCTGCTGTCCTTTTTAGATAAGCATAACGAAGTATTTATGCTACTGCACTGGAATTTTTGCTGTACTTAATCTCATTTGAGCATATCTAATATGATCTTATGAAACTGAACCTACTGATTTTGTGTGTTCTGCTAGTATGCCATCTTCTCCATGACTTGAGAACTCCACAATTCTTGCATCACGATAAGTGATTCTGCATCAGCCTCATCTAAATAGAGCATAGGATTTGTATCTATTTCCTTGCTTGTGTTAGGTTTCTGCAAAACTCGCATCTCTTAATTATTTCTTCTCTATTGTATTGCACTATTCCTTCCACGTAACCCTTGTTTGATCATTTTCAGGGATTTATTTTCTATTATGTTCTGAATTGTTCCTAAATTACATTTTCTGATGTTGATTTTGTTTTTCTAACCAACTTTCGCATTTCCACAAATTCTATATTATATTATTCTTGTTCCTTCGGTGTCACCTTTTCCTTAATTCTTTCCTTTTTTTTTTATTAGATAAAGTTTCCGTAAAGTAAGTTTTTCTCTAGAAGTTCAATTTGTTGATAATTATTTTCTTAAACGTCTAGTTAATTCTGTTGTCATTGAAGTTATTTCTTCCATTCTATCAGATAAGCCTGATTCATTCATACTTTTCCCTCAAACTTTCCTTTCATTTCCTGAAAATTTTCTTTATGTTCACCATTTTGTGGCGTGGGATTTTTTATGAAACATTTTAATCTTTCCCTCTTGATTTTTATTCTTTCTGTTTATGATCACTATCATAATTAAAGTGGTTGGTGTATTCCCATGTTGTTTACCATAAATCATAATCATTGAATCACTCGGTGCTGCGTGAGAAGACCGAATTGTTACATACAACAACATTGGAGTGCCGACAAGACATCCTCATTTGGAGGAAGATTGTTGATAGATTAGCAGTAATGTAAACTTAATCACATAGTTATTATCATAGTATCCTGTACATTACACGAGGGTACATATCAGGAAGCTGATCTTCTCGCTGTCCTTTGAACTCGTGACTTTCTCGTTGAGACAGTTCTTGAGATCCTTCCATCTTGAAGCTTTTCTTCTCACTTGAATTTAAATTCTCTCGGTACGCACATCATTCACTTTATGAGGAACTCATTCCGACAGGGGACGAAGTATTCCTGCCTATAGCAAGGATTGCTACTTTTGATGTATCATCTTGACATAAACAAGACTTTTATTAGCAGTTGATGTCGTCAAAACCACTTAACACACGTTTAATGAACTTCCGTCCAAGGTATGGATGTCTGTGAATGTGTTCAGATGGTAGGTGAGGTTTTCATCTCGCTGTGAGGCTATTATCCTGCTTATTTGGAGGCCTAAAATGCCTTAATTTTTAATGTTTAATTTCTCTAGACGGACACGGGTGTTTACGGAATATCTAACCCGTAGCCGGCTTATGGTTCTAAAGTGTCCTGAGTTTATTTCTTCTCCAGTGTGAGAAACGCATAAAATTATACAAATGCAATAGTCGTTCAATGTTTTTAACTGTGCAATGTGCTACGCCTGCTTTATATCTGAACGAGAGATTTCTCTGGTAATGACATCGGACCCGAATTAGAAAGTGTTTGAGTTAAAGAATTAAAAAAAAAAAATCTTATGCAGTTACTTCTCGGATATGTTCTCAGTTTTCGTTATGATTAATGTAGGTATTGAATGAATGATGTACTATAAGAGTTCAGCGTTTCCCAAACTTTATATAGTTGGGTCATGCATATGGAGTTAATTATTAGAATTTTCTGATAATCAAACTGGTATGTGATATCAGTTAGGCAATGGGTCGATTTCTATGTGTGTGCGCGTATGTTATTAAGCTTGAATGAACATCCATGCTGTAGGCAGGGATGTCTGTGATTATCTTTAGGTGGAAGATGAATTTCATAGCCCAACTTGAGACCACCGCCTTGGAGTTTATTGGAGGCCTGAAGTGGCTTGAAAAAAATCCCATGTTTAGTCTCTAGATCAAAATTTCCGGACTATTAATTTATTTAATAATTTAATTTCTCTGAAAACTCGCGTACTATTCTTAAATTTGAGAACCAGTTTTTTCGAGGACGTACAGGGTCTCGGTCCAAACGTTGAGAAATGCTATACTAACTATTTCTTTTACTATACTAACTATAACTGTATATTACTTAATAGTAGATTTCTTTTTTTTTCTATTTGGTGTAATGCACAAAGGATTCTTCTTATGAACGCATGTATAAACGACAAACACCGCATAAATCAAACGAACCCTGGCTGGTAACGTCGCCAAGAGGAGTCTGTGCGGAGTTTTGAGATACTGGTGGGGGGAAGAAAAAAAAAAAAATATATATATATTCATTCGTTTAAATAAGCTATACCACTTATCTGCTGCGATGTCTCCAGACCCTTACAACGTTAATATGCATGTGAAGTCACTGGAATCCTGTGTTACTGATATCAGAGCTCACGTGTGTTAGTTACCTTAGAGATTAGTTTGTGTCTCTAACAGTGATCCGAAATATTAATTAATACAAGGAAACTAAAACGTTGTAAGTGCCTGCAAACAACTATTTTCTGTGTAAATAACCAGAATTTAAATTGCTCTGCTTTTGGGGGAGGTTTCAGCTTTCAATCGTCATGACTAGGAGATGCTTTGATATATACACGGTAGTCTTTCATTATGTTCTTTTCATACGACGTAGTGCATTCCCCCCCCCCCCCCATAAAAGCTGAATTCATATTTTATTGTTATCAGAGACGGAAGCGTGGGATACCGCGCCGTTATATGCCACGTGGCTTTGCCTGCTAGTGACGAATGCTCAAAGGTGCAACAGGTGAGCTAACATGACGTGCGGGAGGGGAACTCGTAAAGCCATAGTAACAGCAGATCGGCATTCACAGCGAGACTGGCCATCCCAACCGTTGTTCCTGAAAAGCGATGCGATTCGCGTGCGTGTGGACCGCTGCCAATCAGTGGGTTCCCCCCGTGTCCGGCTAATAAACCTAGTCGTCGTCCAAATAGACGAGCTCTTCCCGCACCCAATAAGATCCTGTTGAAGTAAAGTCCAACTCCGGGCTTTCGTGTCGCAGCTGTGCTTTCATCAGCCGACGATTGTGTCAACATTGGGCCAATACTTATACAGCACGATGGGAAAAATTCTACTACCGTTACATCGATAGCCATGGGAGCAGCGACAAATCTCCAGGACTCTGTTTATCCATTTGATAACACCATTACCCAGATATTTGACTGGGTTATCGAGTCGCTCTTGTTTCTCATTTTCTTATGACATTCACTGAAAATGGGCCTTCTGCAGAGCATCAGGTATCTATTCATTTATTTCGCTTACTCGTTTTACAAATGCTAAATATTTTGGCTTTCAAAACTTCCTCACTCAGATGTTTGTGTGAAATTGTTCGGTTTCGAGACAGAAATATTTTTCTTGCTCTTAATTTTTTATTTATTTATTTTTACAGGAATTGGTCTATTTCTTGATAGATCACATTTTAACATACAACCATTCTACAGGTAATATATTTGAAATGCCTTTCTTTAGAGGGGGAGGATGGAATTCTCTCTTCCCAACATGCGCCAGCTCGTGTTTAACGTAAGCCACATTGCGAGTGGCTGCTAAGAATATCACCTTCAACCGGAAGTTTTAATAAACTTATGTGGCATCCCTTCTTTCTCCCTGCTCTCAGTCCAAGGGATGAAAAAAGAGTATGATATACAAGCGTCTTTTGTTTTGCTCTTCGAAGAACTTAGTAGTGCATTATATAAATTAAAGATGGTTTCTTGTGGTTAAATAGCACTTTATTTCCTTATTTAATAGTGACCTTTATTTCCGAATGTTACATTTCGAATGATTAATAAACTTTTATTAAGTACTTAATTATTCAAGACATTATCAGTTGACATTCCACAAAATTAAGTCGCCGTATTTTAATATCTGACTGCGAATGTACGTTTTTCCATTTGTCATCAGGGAAATATTTAAAATTCAGAGAAAAGCGAATGTTTGTTGAAATGCCAAGTTATTTGCATATCGGTTTTTGGTGTAATTAATTGTTTGAACAAAAGTTTCCCGCATCAGCAAGTTGCGTATTCATTTCTTAGCAGAATAATCAGTGTTTTGTAGTTTTTAATAAATAACTGACACGATAGCAGAGTGTATAGCGTGTCCACTCTTCAGGCTATGGAGAGAGAATAAGCAACAAGATATTATACCAGACAGAATGTCGTCTTTCTAATAACAAAATTTATTAGTCTACCATCAGAGGATGATACTTGAGAGGAAAAAACATGCGCAGATCATTTATCATTTTCTAATTTTTTTTTTTTATTAGCATTATTTTAATCATTTTTCTCTTCCAAAAGGAAAGGAGGTAGGAAGGACGATATCCCAGGACTGTGATAGACTTCTTTTTTAATGTGAAAAGGAACTTGAATGCAACTTAGTGAAGTCAGAAAATACGCGAAATGGAAGAGTATGCAAACTATAAAAAAAAAAAATTTTTTTTTTTTAGATAAACTGTGCCTCGAACTGTGAGCCACCAAGCTGGGGAAGCATTTTTGCTTAAAACCAAACATCGATAATAAGTTTTTCTCGGTTGGAGAATTAACTTCTTTGAGTGCCACTGCATTTTTTTTAAACCTTGTCAAATTTTGAGCGACCCTCAGCAACTCTGAGCAGTCTCTCAGAGCTCATGCCAGTCCACTGTGTCACATTGCCAGCCAGCCAGAAGATTTTCTTCGTCTTCCTTGTCCTTTTCTTCTATTTATCTTCCCTTTTTTTTATAATCAATTGAAGTATCTTTATATTTTTCATTAGGAAGTAGGTAACCAAGATAGACAACTTTCCTTTTTATAGTATCTAAAAGTTAACATGATTTCCCCATTTGTTCCAGTGCTTCTTGATTTGGACGTTTTTGCTGTTCCAATGGGATTTTCAACATTGGTCTGTATAACCACATCTCAAAGGCTTATTATTTTTTTTTTTTTTATTGATATCTTCAACGTCCAAGTGTCTGCATCACACATAGCATTTAATCATGAGAATTAACTGCTGCACGCGAATCAATCATTCACCTATGCGTAATTTATCTATAACGTGAATTTTTGATAAGACAAATGTAAGTTGTTGAAATACTTGACTTGATGAATATTAGTCAAGCTATGTCATTTTATACAATGACCCCAGTTTGTTACCGAAAGTCTCATTAGAAGAAGAAAAAAAGTTCCTGTCAATTTGATTTTAAAAAAAAATGTATTCGAATATGCAAAGCATTCCTACTGTACTGTGGAGCAGTCTTCTATTTATTTATAGAGCAATAGGTCGAAACGGTTGAGGAAAAAGCTTGATGCAAAACAGTTCTTTTGGCTCTTCATGTTTTCGATAACCTTCACGAGCCGAAGTAAATTTGCTTTCATTGGCTGATTCATTTTTTTTCGATTATCAGATTTATTGTAATTGTGTAAATTTGACAAGAGCCTTGGAGAAGAGAAAGCACATTAATAATGACAAATTGATTGAATGAGGATGGCTTTGGATTTCTTTAAATTAGGATGTAGATGATAGTTCATTTTCGTAGCTTATCTGCGGAAAAACCATTTGGCCAGATCCCTACTATGCAGAAAACATACATTCCACTTTAATAAATTTAAAAAATATATTCTTGTTTTTCAATGTATTTTTATGCTCGGTGGTAGTCGAATATAAGTGCATTTTTAAGATTACATAATTTCTAATTTGTTACCGTTATCAAATGAACTTGCATCTCTAAACATTCATAATTACCAACAGTAATTCGCTTGTCAGTGTCGATTCTCCCCGTTAGTAAATGGGCGTTCAAGTATCGTGAAAGAAAAGTAACTTTCGTCGCTTTAAAGATGTATTTTCAAGGCTTTTCTCATCTTTCAATAAATGCGCTCGTTTCGCGGTGCTACACTCCGCAGAATCCAAGTTTGAGAAAAGAGAAGTGAAACTAATCGGTTCAACTTGAGGTATAAAACAAACAACCGTTCTGATAGAGGCCAATCGAAATAAAATAGGAGTGGGGGGGGGTAAAATATCTTGCTCAAAGCAGAGAGGCGGAAAAATTCTTCATAATTTATTAAAAGGCTCAAACAGCATTGTAGGGCAGCCTTGGATGGTCAAGTCTCCGCTGTAAAACCAACAGGCTACGGTTCGGATTCCACTATTATGGATGTTCGTCAGTGTCACGTTTTAGTGATTATGGGAATTCGTTATCGTCACTCTTAATTTTCTTCCCATTTTAATAGCCGGTTATCGAGACTGCAGTATATCGGTATTTACTGTTGCATTCGAGTGTATAATACTGCTAGGGGGAAAATGCCACATTCCATTACAAGTCTCTTGCATCACTCTAGCAAGCGGATGACCAGTACTTAGTGTTGTCAAATAGTTTACCCGTGATTATTCATTTATTTCAATATTGCAGATTGTTCTGACTATTAAAAAAAAAAAGCAAGCATCTATTCTTTTCACTCCGATATTCCTCGATCTTCATTTTCGCTTTGTACATGGTTTCATGATGGAGAAAAAATATCGAAATTTTGTGTGAACTGAATTTAGTTTCCCTCAAGGATTCAGTACTTGTGATGGAGAGATTTCTCAGGCAACTGGCAGCGAAACTAAGAAACAATTTAAAAAGCATAGTAATCAAATTTCCCTTAGACTGCGAAGCCAGATCTGTTTTTTTTTTTTTTTGAATGTCACCTACTAAAACTTGTAAACCTCTACTACCTAATTAGTATATGCGGTGGACAAATGGCTAGTGTTAATCCAGAAACTGTTCTAGAAACTAAATGTAGAACTTAATCTGCAATAAGTAGGATGATCTCGCAAGGTGAGAAGATCATGTCTAAAGATACTAGCAAATATCCATACTACGGTAGGATTCGAAGCCACGTCCTGTTGATTTCAGAGCAGACACGCTTCCGCTGGTTCAACATGGCTGATATGAAAAATCATCAGTTAGGCTTAGCAAACGCCAAAAAAGGCTTCCTTCGGCGCCTTTTGACAGATTCAAAAGCGGCGAAATTTTGAACATGAAAAACAGAAATAAGACCTGGAATTTTAACTTTTATAAATAAATTCTATAGGTCAGAAGCAGTCGCATTGTCAAAAGAAAGGAATAAAGCTTTGGAAGTATCACCGGGCAAGTAGTCGAAATGAGAGAGCAGTTCTGAAAGAATATTTTCATAACACACACGAACCTACATCCGAGCATGCAGGAGGAAGAGCGGGACAAAAAGGATAATGCTACTGGTGTATGACTGACTGTTTTTGCAGCATGTGAAACAAGCGTATAGAAGCTTCCTCTGCTGTTTCCTCTGAAGGGAAGCAGTGTTTCCGGGCTCCGCTCCGTTCCGCAAGGACCATCAGACTAACCGTGATATTAAATTTTTCTGGTTGGTTCCTTGTGTGCATATTTTAGGATGAGCAGAGGACATTTGAAAGAGGAGCCACTCGGTAAAGACAATTAAAACTATGCCACACTAGAACTCTATAACCCAACATCTATTCTGCGGCGACGACACTCACTGCAACTGTAATCATCATTTTGATTTTATTTATAATTTTTTTTTTCTCCCTAAATTTTGAGAAACTGATATTACACTAGCGACTTAACCTAGTACTGGAAATAATAATTTCCTTCGTTAGTCTTTTTGCTTATATCATGCCACTTTTATAATCGTATGTATAAGTGCAATAACTTTTGACTAGTCATATGAAGTGCCGTCGGTCATCCACACTCGTTCGAGTCTTTCTTGAGCCAACTGACCCTCTTCCCGTGTTCAAAGATTGGTTGACTTCTTGTCACGAGAAGGGTACGGAGGGGAAGACATCAAGAGACAATTACAGCTAATTGTAGAAACTGCTATGATGTAAGAAGTGAATTTCTTATATATATAAGAAAAATGATAATCATGTACTGTGCCTAATAGGGAAATCAGCGCCAGTTCGGCCTCCGAGAACTTGGCTTGAATTGTTGAACATCATTTTGACTAAATGCAATTTTCAGTGTGGAAATACACAACTGCTGCGGCACATTGTCCTCAGCGAACTAACTTCCCGATAAGGAGAGATCCGCCACCTTTAGTTGACTAGATCATGTGGTCGTCCTCTAAATTTTGGACTTGCGATCATTGTGCATCAGCAGGAACTTAAATTTGTCGAGCACGCAGCATCAGCTTGTCAGTGTAATCGAAATACAGCAGGCCTTTAATACAAAAGGTTTATCATCCAGGTGGCGATATTACAGATGCATATCAACATTGAGGTAGATGAACAGGAGGTGTTCAGCATATTAAAAAAATATGAATGTGAATGCAGCAGTGGGACTGGATGACATATCATCCCGTGTATTGCGTGAATATACAAGAAACTGGCATTGCCTCTGAGAAAGTTCAATCTGTCTCAGCTCTGACAGGGCTCCAAGAGAGTAGAAAGAGGGTAAGATAGTTACATAAAGGTGGCTTCAAGATAGAAGTAACAAATTACAGACCAATTAATATCTCTGCAGTAGTTTAAAGTATTGGAAAAGTTGGTGAAAGGTAAAATATAACGGTGGTGCGATACTCTATAGTGGGCAGCATGGCTTTGTAAAGGTAAGTCCTGTCTTAGTAACTTTTTTTCACATTTTATAATCAGGTGACAGCAGAACTGAACAAAGGTAATGGTTAAAACACCATACTGTTCGACTTTGCCAAGGCATTTGCCAGAATACAGCATGGAAAACTTACAAAAACTCAAGAGGATCGGAATGGATAAGGCTAGTAGCATGGATAGGGGGATGGCTGATGGACAGACACCAGAGAGTAGTCGATGGTAGGGTGGAGACCAGATGAATGATTGGTGAGTACCTCAGGGTTTGGTACTAGGGCCACTACTCCTTAATTTGTATATCAATGACATAAGGATATTCAGTTGTTTGCTGCTGATGATGCAAACTGAGGAGAGCAATAGTTGATAAAGGTGATATCTAACATCACCTTTATCATCAACTTAATTTAAATAAATTGGCATTGTGGACAAAGGATAATGAGTATCAATTTTAATGTTGCAAAATGTAAGGTTATGCATTTCGGGTTGAAAAGGTTGCATGTGGTGTATCCATATTGATGGTATTGGTTTGCAGGAAATTGATGAGGCTAGGGACTTGGAGATAACGGGGGACAAAGAGTTAAAGTTCAGAGGAGATATTGCAAAAGTTGGTAGAAATAGCTCAACGAATCAACTTGGATGTTGAAAACACTAACGTAAAGATGAAGTTTATTATCCCTCTTTGTAAAGCTATGATTTGTTCACCTGGATTTCTTGTGGACTAATTTTTAAGAACAGATAATCGATTCAACTAGAATTCAACTTGAAATATAAAGCAACCGTTCTGATAGAGGTCAATCGAATATCCAGTGGTCGAAAAGCTTCAGACACGAGCGACCAAGATGACGTGTGTGGAATACTCCATACGAGGATAGGTTAAAGGTTTGTGGGTTACAAAGTTTAATTGATAGGCCGAAAAGAGGGGGCAATGATAGAAAGTTTTAAGATGTTAAAGGGATTTTATAAAATTGCAAGTGAAATTTTTCAATATATTACAAATAGTTCGAGAACTACGAGCATCCGTGTTAGTTGTGTCAGAGTGGTCAGCAGGGGTGTGCGTTCCCTGATGGTGAATGGATTCAAGGAGAGGTATGATAGGATTTGTGTTTCTTGTGATGAGTCTTTGGACTCCATGGAGATACCGTTAATAATAAATAGCAGCCACCTGATAATTTTATTCCTAGAATTGAACCAAATGCTGTGCTGTAAATTTTAGGAGTTGAACTTTCACATGGGATCATTTCTAACATAGAAAATATCCTTAACAAAAGTCACTGATTTCTGAAGAGGGAGAAAATGTTAGTTTTTTTTTTTTAAATTAGAAACGCATGGTTTTCGAGATTTTTAAATGTATTAAGAATGCTGAATACAAACAGTCTAATTCTATATTCTTTCTAATGAGAATGCCATTTGCAAAACCTACAACATTAGTGCCAAGGGCAGATTAAACAAACGGAGCTTCAAACTCCATGCCTCCACTAAGCAGGATTCAATCAATATGAATCATGTCTCGCTACGTAATGAAGTTAATCTCCCACGTAAAGATATAGCCAAAGCACAGTGGAATTCGGTTGGAGAGTGGGTACCACTGGGCCAACAAGTTGATTTTATTTCACAATTTCAAAATATGCGTATGTAATTACCGCAGTTCAAAAGCAGAAATTTATTTTCAACTTCTAAAGGTAGAGGTTTGTAAAAACCTCTTTACAAATATCGACTGCAGGGTTTGGGAGACACTTTTTTTATTCTGAGTTAATTTCCGCGAATAAACTTCGATTTTTTCCTGCCATCGAGTATTACTGTAAAACGAAATACTTTGAGCAATTAAATAATGACTAAATATGCCTGGATATGACTTTCTGCTAACGCATTCGCTCCCTTCGTCAAGCCCTGATCGCTTACACCAGTTCGTGCTCCATTCCACGTCGTGGGAATCGGTACATCACTCGCACAGGAAGTACGATGGTGTGTATGGGCGGGGCTCGTCTGTTTAGCCCATTAACATTTAGAAAATAGACTACCTTGGCCAGTTCCTTTCTGCTGAATGCCAGGAAGCGAAAATATATGCGGAGATTCCGTCGAGCGTGAATCGTGACACAATTTCCGTGCTGCACTATGGGAATTCAATGATATCAAACGATTACAAACAGAGATATTACAGCAAAGTATTATTTTAGAAAAGCGGCAAACTATTATGATATTATATCGCATAGAACGGCCATTTTGTCTTGCGCTATAATGAATTAATAGCATCAAAAGGTTGTGTTGTTCTAAGCACAAGTGGATTTTTTTTTTTACTGAAATTTGCTTTATATCGATTAAATTAAGATTATTCTGAAATGAATTAAGGCTTAACAAGGATTCGGGTGGGAATTTTTGCAGTTTTTTTATACACGAAACCAATGGTGCATCGATTTATCCGACCAGCCTTGAACTATGTACTTCAATGAACTTACAACGAAGCTTTTTTTAAGACACCTCTGTATAAAGACACCACTATATAAATCAAATTCTGAAGCGGGGGTTGGGATATTTTACGGATAAACTTAGAAGTAGTAATTGATCGGTGTAGATAATTTTTGGTATATTTTGCAGTACATCGGTATTTAATTTTTTTTTTTTTAATTTATCAATAGCGCATCCCTCTCCAACGACCAGAATCTGGGCAAATGACTTGAAGCATCCTCTTCCCTTCCTAAATCCAGAAGAGAGCTGGCTGGCTGGTTCAAACTGCGACCGAAGCTACTTAGCTATGAGGTCGGTGCATTTTGTCTGTTATTTGGATAATTTATTTTGAGGAATGGGGGGAGCAGGAATTTCCTCCCATAAATTCTATTAACATCCGTGCGATGCCCCCCCCCCAGATTAATGATTCAACTTAAGACCTTGCAGCGCATCACTTAATAGCAAGGAATGAATTAATCGTGGCCAGTGTTGTGCTGCTTTGAATTTCACCCTTGCTTCGGATATTGCTAATTCATGATCAGTTTAACGAAAAAATAATTCCTTGATGTACTTTTATAATATTGAATAGATTGCATGCGTGAAATATCGTTCTATACGCAACGTGGCATGAAATTACCAACATCTTCCCCACTGCATCGTTTGCAGTAACACCCAGAAAATGAGATGTCTCGCAGTTGGGATCCATGTGCACTTTCAAGTTAAAAACGCCGCTTAGAATCCTGTTACGTTAATTCAACGCTTCTTTCGTGACGACTGTTGGATTCAAAATTAAATTTGAAATCCAGCAGTCGCCAGTGATTCAGTAAGTTTTGAATCCAACAATACGTAACGCTGAAACCTAATTTCGAATCCCATTACGCGAAAAACCTTTAAGGGCGGAGATGATACGGTTTCCCTCTCCTGGAAACTGCAGTTTTTGTTTCACAAAACCAGCTAGAACACACTGGTCTGCCTCAAGCTTAATTGTCTTGGATTATTTTTTTTTAAAAAACGTACTGTAGATATGTCGTTATTTAATCGTTTTCGGCTCAAATGCAGTATTCAGACTCTGCTCACACAAGGTTGTGAGCGGAGTCTGAAAAATTATGTGAAATCTCGGGAAAGTAAGTTTTATTCGCAGATGCTTCATGCGTTGTAAGATAGCGTTTATACGCAAAGAAAACAAAAGAAACTTAAAGCGATAAAATGATACTATAGGAAGAAAGTCGACGTCTCCAGCCAATCACGTTCGATTCCTTAATTTTTCTAGCCACACATTTATCTCGATGTTTTATGGAATGTTTCATTTATTTTCAACTGATGAAACAGATTTTAACAATCCGTTGTTTGTAGTGTTACTGTTTGTGCCGCTAATAAAATCGAGGGCAAGCACATCGAGTAATATTGGCCAACTAATCTCATTCCGTTCGCATTAAAACTACACAAGCATTGCGTCAATTATAGACCAGATTGTCATGCTTGCAAATGAAACAAAAGTGGGTTAGTTGGAATTATGGCAGAAGAAACTAAGGCTATGAGGATAGCGTATTATGTCTGTAAATTGAGTGTGGTCTTCTGCTTGGCTTGCCTGTGGTGCAGGACGAAAACGCGGAGACTGGCTTAGTGGGAAGGGGTAAGATTGATCCCTTGTAAGACCAGCTCTACGTCCGTCTTTGTATGCATGGACTATATTTCCGTTTCAAATAATTTTTCGCGACATTCTTCTACTTCGGCATATAATTGGCGAATTCAACCACTCACAGTAACCAAGAAAAAAAAAAGTATTTTATGCAAATATTGTTATTCACTTAAAGAATTCTTGACACTTTCACTGCAACCCAGATAACGGCTTATCAGGACTTTAGGAGAAATAATAGCTTCCTGCTTCTTCCTCTTTTACTTGTTCTTAAGTTTCTTGAAAATGGCAACGTGACGTTGCCGAAATATTGAAGTATATTAAAATTTATTTTAATGTATATCCTAGTTGACGTTATAATTTCCTTAAATTATTTAGTAAAAAAAGGCTTCAATCAATACCTTAGTAGCGGCATGTTAATTTTTGTCGATCTGCACAAAATCGTTTTCTCTCTTCGAGACCAAATAAATGCTGCATGTAGACGAGCTGTAAGTAAGTCTGAAGTGAGATGCATGCACTCAACAAATTCACGGGGGGGGGGATAACATTCAAAATCTCTGAAAGAAAAAATAAACTTAAATTAAATTTCTCGTTAATTTCGGGTTATTAAGCAATAAAATAAGGAAATTGCACGCACCTTGGAAACTGATGAAAAATAGCTTTGTTCTCCGATGCATTGTTAGCGAGGTATACTAAAGTTTTCTGAACCTGAGCAAGAAAGAGATCAGAGCAAAAAATGTTTTTCTTTTTGATTTGTAACAGAAAATTTTCGGCAGATTACTCGAACTCGTCGCTCAGTGTCGATTTCCAACTGTCTTCAATCAAGACATTTTTATTTGTAATCGAAGTATTCTGAAGTTTACATTCAGTTAATCAAAATAGAAAACAAATAATTGGAAAGAAGCAAGAAAGTTATTGTAGTGAAGAAACATAAGCTTTTTAAAGAGAAGAAATTCAGCGCGGTGGCACTTTGGTTCATTTCGGCTTTCTCTTTTTGCTTGTTACAGGTGCTTACGAAATAGTTCTAAAATGCTGAGCATTTTTGTCATTTAAAAAAAAAAAAAACAGTTGTTCGCTGGAAACTTATTTCGGAGAAATTTCAATCAGTTTAATTGTTCCACCTGCAAACAATTTCATGAAATATTCACTTCGGTACTTAAATTCTGTGACTATTAAGGGGAAGGGGCTACTTTTGTATAAATATTTTATTTATTTGATGAACACATGAAAAACAAAAATAACTTTACTATATTTCTTTTAATTTCATAGTGTTTTTAAAGTACAGTATATTGAAATGGTGGCATGTTTGTTTGTTCAAAGTGAAGCTGCTAACTTATTCTTATAAAGCTTCCAAAAAGGAAATGTTTAGACTATTACACTAGCGGTGCTCATTTCATAAACATTTAAACTTTTTATGAGATTTCATACACTCCAAGTAGAGTACAAGCATTTCTTATTCGGAGATGAAACAGTTCAGTAACCATGATTACTCCTCTGTATAACTATACGTTTGAAACACAGCCGCTATTATTTTTCTCTTCCGCAAACAGAACTAAATCTGGTTTGTTCTGATGCCATCGAGCAGTAGTGGAATGCACCAGAAATGGGAGTTTAGAATACAGAATGAAATTCACCACTGGCTTGCACCAGTAGTCTGTGTATGCCTTACTTGAGAGTAGACGGGAAAAGCCTTTAAAAATGTTTAGAAAGATAAATTATAAGCACACAAAATTTTAAATTATAGTAAATAAAGTTCCAAAAAAAAAAAAAAGGTTGGGGCGGTTTCAAAATTTCTATTTGCTTCAATATCCAATAAGATCCACTAATGCGTCTTATTTTTTTTTTTTTCAGATGACTTGTTTCACATCTTACAACGAGAAGGCGACCTAAGCGAGCAAAAGTAACGAAGAAATCGCCGAAGCATCTGAGTGTCTGCCTACTAAGTAGTAGTGCCGCAGGTAAAGATATTCGATGGCTTACCTGCACACGACTACTTATTCGGCCGGCATTCCCCTCTTTTCTGGGGTGAAGTGGGAAAATGCTTCCAAAAAAAAAAGAAAAGCTATGTAAAGTTCCGAACACAGTGTAGTAAATATTAATATTTTTTGTAATTTGAAAATGAATTATGAACTTCCCACTGGAATCTGAAATAAATTAGTTCTTCAGTTCAATTTTGACGTGAGGCTTTATTATTGAAACAGAAGCGTCCCCAAAGACACAGAAAATGGCATCAGGCACACAGCACAGCTGTGCCTTCATGCCACCTTAAAGCTCGGCACATCTGGTGGGGAAAACATTGGAGAGAAGCAATCGTACATGTTTTTAACGAATACTGACTTGGAGAGTTTTTAATTTTTTAAAACTGCAATTTATGAATATTTAAACGACTGATTTTAATAATAAAAAAATGAATTCAAAGATGATAAAATGCACATGTATTTGCATGAAAGGTGAGAGAGCGAGATGCAATAATGAAATCTTTGAAATGAGCAGATGTTTCATTCTGCAATTTTTCAATTATTTCTCGGCATGCGTGGCTCTGCTGTCCACACTGCGGCCAACGTTTACTAGTCTGTCATCATAGAAACGAGCCTTTTTATTGGTGGAATGAAATCTTTGCAATTGCACTGACTCAGTCGCTTGTTAGTCCTCTCAAACGTTCCTTCAGTTTCAAGAAAAGAAAAGTCAGATGGATTTTTGGCTGCGTTCGACCTGTGAGGACGTGTTGTATACGCCTGGGGAAAAGCAACTACGGCGAAACTATAAGAATACGTGTTTGTAGGGTTCAAAGCATCAGACCAGTCGAATGTTTGATCCGGTGGTGATGAATACTGAGTGCTTTAAACCCACCTCACTCCCAGAAAGGGGGTGCCGAGGATGAATTTTGGATTCATTCAGCCCCACATCGAATAGTGATGTGGACCTCAATTACATGGTTTCAACATGAAAAAAAATTTCTAAACTTCAGAGCTTGTGAATCTTGTATTTATTTAATTCCATGTTGAAGCGTTTTCAGCAGAATTCGTACAATTAAGAAGAAAAGCAAGTTCACAACTCGTATTTCACTAATCAAACATTTCAAGAACATTTTATTCACTTTTCAAAAGAATTCTGCACAGAGTTAAACAAGGGGAAGTTATACTTTTTTTTTTGTCGTCGCACAAAAACGTCGCCATGAATTTCCATACGGCGATTTTTGGTATAAGATGGGATTTGCTTTTTATCCATCTTGGATCATTTGATCTACATTTTCGACGTTTGTCATAGTGCTTTTTTCAAAAAAAAAAAATAATAAAAAAATCATGCACGTCGTTCTATCTTGCCAATAAGTCATCCTGGTAAGTTTTAAGGCAGTTTATTGAGCATTCTTTGTTGTTGAAAATGAGGACTCAGACTGTTAATCATTCGCGTAATATTTTTTTCATCACTAGCAAGGAACTTTGAGCGATAGTGTTGCGCACTCTATTTATACATTTAAATGAAAGATTAATCGTCACAATCAGCTGACGTGATAAATGCAATGGTGAAGATGAATACTACTTCAAAATAAAAAAAAAATCCATGGAGACTTTATCGTTTAAATTTTAGAACAATGTTTTGGTGCAGAAGTCGGCAACCTTTTTTGACTGAAAAGCAAATGTGAAAAGAGCATTCAACGAGACATCTTGAGAGCCTCGCCCCCCCCTCCCAATAAAGCACAATAAGAGAAGATATAAAATAGTGTGATATTTCTGATATAAATTGATTTATACGCACATTTATCTTGAAATACGTCGAATAAAAATAACTATCATCCGATTCTTTTCATTAAAAAGAACCGTTGGTTACTTGCATGAGTAATAACTTTGGAATAGAACTACACTTTTAAGACATTTTATCAATATCGCAATATTTAGTATTTAATGTCATGGATATAAAAAGCAAATTCATTTCTTACAATGACGGTTTATTCCGACTTCGTTTGATAAACACGGTGAGCACTTAGTTTACAGCACTTTAGGGAATTATGACCTTAGCTTTGTGCTTAATAGAAATTTCTGATGTGTTAACTATACAAGTCACCATCGCCATTTGTGAGATCGTGGGTTAGCATAGAAATGCAAATCCTGCTTTTATCACTTGCTCATATGCCTTAAGATTGAAAAACTTGATGTATTGCTTCCTCGTGAGTGGGATGGGCCAACATCTATAAGAAAGAAGTGGGTTGTGAATGAATAAGCTAATGCAATCGTTCACTTAACGAAAACCAGAAATGCATATTAAAATAGCTTTGCCAATAGTTAGCGATGGCGTTATTGTTTGTTCGATACTTTGTTTTTGATTTCGTCGGAGTCCGAGAGGAATATTTTACAAGTGCTTTCAACTGAAACCTGGTCTCATCGGAGGCAAAAATTCTTTCATCGCCGTAAGCAAAGCAAATACTGGCTCCACAGTAATTGCAATTCTGTTTTCTGTGCACCAAATGTTTCGAATTAAAACCTTTATGTTGATAAATATATAATAAACGTATATCTTGTGGTGGTGGGGACACGCACACTGAACTGCACTAATGTTGTGATGATTTTTAACCACGCCATTATGCTGTTTTGCAAGATTTTTTTCCCTGATGAATAACGAAATGGGAAATCGTGTATTTCTAGTTTGATAATAATTATTATTATTCGTGACACCGCCAAGGAGTCCGAAGACTCATCGCGGGAGGACACCTACTATACAACACTCCGTCTCCACTACTACACCGAACCTCTACTACCAATCACCTACATCTACTGCCCACAACCACCACCGCAGCTAGTATTTTTGTCTGTAAATTGCGTGTGTTCTAAAGGGCCGATTTGTCCGTATGCGGGATGAAAAAATCCTGCTAACTCACCTTCCATTGAAAAAGTCCATATAAAGATTCCTCCCGTCATGATGGGAATCGAACTTAGGCCTTTTCTAATGGAAGGGCAGTCATGTTACTGTTATTTAACGCATTTATATTTTCCTTTAAGAAATAAGGAAGCATTTAACAAACGTAATATGGCTTTTAGAAAGCATTAAATGATTCAATTAACTTTTCTTAAGGTACATTTCAGCTTGACGACACGCATGATATCGCAAAATTCCAAGCCCAGACTTGAACAGTGCATTTTTCGTTGTTTCCTCTCCCACACACAAATCCAATCGAACTATCCACGAAAGGTATTAATTACTGCACTGATAGCTGATCTGTGCCATTCACTTGCGCTCTTTTTTTTTTTTGTACTTCACAATGCGAAATAAGTGACACGTACAGCTACATCCGCGTGTGCAGGTTCTTGACAGCAAACTGCAATTTATGTAATCTCTCTAGTCCACCTGTTCAGTTTCATTGTTGAGTAAAAAAAAATCTTCGTTCTGAAGTGGTTTCGATTAATATCTTAAAAGCTGTTGATCTTTCTTATCTATACTCTACTGCAGGAAACAAGGGTACAAGTATATCACGATAACATCTTATCGTTATCGTGTCAAGGTATTCTTCGTAAAATCATCATTCAATTTGAATATAGTTGACCTTATGAATTGCCCAGTTCATCGCATGCGATATTGTGGTCTCATTTAATAAATCATATTCTGGCGTCTTTTGAAACATAAGAACAAGTTTTTCTTAGCAACTTGGCTAAAGTGGAAATGTGGAGATTCAGCTTTAAAGCAATAACGAATGCAAATAATGTGAACAGAATTATCTAAATTAATCAATCTCTCAATTATTTGAATCAACATGACATGAAGGAAAATAACAACACTAATTTGGGCGGCCGCAAAGCGCGATCATGTTGAGGGTTTATTAAAGAACAAGCACAGGAGCCGAATTGGCAAAAGTGTCAATGAGAATACAATTGACATGAAATATGTACTTGAGTCCGATTTTCGGTTCTCATGCTACAAGAGCTGCTGATGAATCGTGACGTTTTGGTAAGATTCCAAATCAATTCGTTTAGGCCCTGGCGCCTTTGTCCAGTGAGTAGATGTTACAATGGCCGGTGAAGAGTTTCGAAGCTTAAAGCAGTAGATCTGTTTGGTATCTGTAGTAGACGAGAACTGAATTTTGTACTTGTACTGTCCTCATGCACTTACTGAATTTTTGTTTAAGGAATTTGAAACGACATTGAGCGTTTTGATGTATAATGAAAGAAATTTGGCAATTTGCCTTCTCATACTGAAAAGACGGAGTATATAGGAGGAGACCGAGGGAGAAAAAGGAAGAAAGAAAAATAGTTAGTTGCAAGCGATACGAAGGGGGAAATTTTACAATATTAAAGCATTTTTAAGTACGTCCTTCCAATTGTTAGTGAAACTTTTCTGTTCCATCAAAATATGAATATTATGCATAGTATAAAATACTCCTTCATTATTCTTCTCGCCAGAATAGTCTCCAAGCAAAAACTTTCCAGAAGCACTTCCCTCTTTTTTGTTGTCTTAAGTTATTTTTTTTAAATTTTTAAGTGGAAAAAAAAAAAAAATCGAACATTTGCACTTCCGAGAAATTATGGCTAAATTTCCTGAAGAACGAGGATTCAGCTCTCAGTGATTGCTACTGACGATTTCAATCGAAGGAAGTGGCTGGGGGGAGCATAAACTACCGTCATCTCGTGGTCTTAAACCCTAACAAGTATGTATAGTCGGAAATAGCGAATTCTACGGATTATTATGGGGTTAAAGAGCAAGCTTTCATGATAGCCTGTGCCAAACCCGAAATCATACGTATACCACAGTAATCAAATATTTTAATATGTACATATTATTAAAATTTAATTACTGTGGTATACGTGTGAATTTCTAGTTATGAATACTCCACAGGGTTCACCATATAATAGTCTGTGCCCAAAATGGTCAAGATCGATGATCGTGGTACAGGCAAATAAGACTAGCTCCAGAAGGTATAGAAAAAGTTCCCTTAATCAGAGACTGTCTTATTAGTTTATTATAAAATTTAATCAAGCTCCTTTCTTTGAAAGGATTAACAGTGCAATATTTAACACATTGACTCGAACAAGGTTGTGTTAAACACCTATCCTCCCCCTACTGTTATAGCTTTTTTTTTTTTCTTTTCTCAAACGTACTGGGAGAAAATGAAAATCCAGCAAACAACTCGTGCCATCTAGTGATAATCATAATTAGTATTACGAATAAGTATGTAATGAAACAAACCTTTAAAATAACGATCTGAGAAATTTGAGTTTTTCTCAGAGTTCATCCTTCTTTCTTTTAGTACCAGTCTCTTCAATCACTTGTGATATTTGTTTTCTTTTCAATAATATACATTTCATATCGGCTTGTACTTGACTCATTTGGTGAACAGCGTGCACAGCTGTGCAATTCACAGCTGAAAAAGTAGCAACTGCCTATTGTTAGAGACTTCCTATCAGCTGAGTACACATGATGCAATTGTCTGTTTGAACACATCAGATGTCACACTTACTATTCAGCATCATTCTAAAGGATATTTATTTCAGCCTGTATAAATAAGTAGGTAAAATACAATATAAAACCTTGAATGACAAATTGAGAAGAGAAGATTGGCTTAAAACACAATGTGAAGAAATGGAAATTATGAGAGAGTGGGAAGGTATGATCTTTTATATAAAAAAGCAAGAAGCATGAATCAGAAGAGAAATGGAATCGAGCTAGAGGCATAGAAAATAAGAATGGAGAAATCATAACTGAAGAAGATAAAATCCTAATGAGATGGAAGGAATACATTGAAGATCTATATGACAAGGAAAATAGACCAAATGAGTTGCCATTAGAAGATGTAAATGAAGATGATCTAGGCCCAGAGATTTTGAAGACAGAAGATTAGAAATGGCCCTTAAGGAACTAAAATGTGGAAAGGCAGAAGGAATAGATGAAATACCTGTGGAATTCATGAAACTGAAGAAATAACCAAAATAATAATTAAATTAAGGGGATATTAGATCCCACATTGTTTTAAAACCGAATAACAAACTCAAGGATTGGAATCAGAGTTTCATGACGAATATAGTATAAAAAACTATAAAAGTATCAGCGAATACTAGCAAGAGCTGAATGCAAGTAGTCCTAGAATAGTACAAACACGGGGAAAGTTCTGATCGCTAATCTTGGTATTTTACATAATGTAAAAACACATTTCCTAAGAAATGTATGCTGTTATTACATTATGGTAGGGAGGTCACTACCCAGACCAGTTTCAGCCTTTTTTGAGGCTTCATCAGTGAGTAGCTAGACCAAATTAATAAAAAAGGGTATAGCGAAAAGAACTTATATACTCTGCTATAAGAGTTGTCCAAAAAAGTGCACCCATTAAGTTACTTAAATATAAAGAGCTTAAATATATAAAAAAAATTTAAATATAAATTTAAGAGTTAAAATATAAAGACTCATTAAGTTACTTAAATATTAGCAAAACAATAAATTTAATTTATAACAAAGGAGAACTACCAAAAGATTTTATTTATACCTATACCAAAGAAAAGTAATGCAGTGAACTGCAAGGATTTTAGAACAATAAGCCTCATTTCACATACATCAAAAATACTTATGAGAATCTCAACATGAAGAATTGCATCTAAAGTGGAAAAATTACTTAGAGAAGATCAGTTTGGTTTCAGGAAGGAACAAGAGATGGAATTGGAATGTTAAGAATAGTAAGTGAAAGAAGTCTGAAGTGAATAAAGAAGTTAATATCTGCTATATAGATTTTGAAAATGCTTTTTACTTTGTAAAATGGGATAAGATGTTGAAAGTAATGGAAAAAATTGGTATGGGACAAACTGCCATGGTGAGAGACATAACTGGTACAACAGAACCAGGTATCATTAGATGAGGAGTATGCTGTTCTCAGTCACCAATTTTGTTTAACATGTATCCCGAAGCAATGTTAAAAGACGCACTGGAGAATTCGGAAGGAGGAATAAAGATTGGAGGTAGACAGATATTTGCAATAAGATACGCAGATGACAAGGCATTACTATCAAATACTGAAAAGGACTACAACATCTGTTGAACAGATTACTGGAATCCTGTATCAATTATGGAATGAAAATTAACATCAGAAAAACAAAGGTAATGAAAATAGCAAGGAAAAAGGCAAATATGGATATCAAAATAAATGAGGAAAAATTGAATCAAGTAAAGATGTTTAAATATCTAGGAAGTATGATTAGCAGTGATGGAAGATGTAAAAGTGACATAAAAGCAAGAATAGCAATGGGAAGAGATGTCTTTAATAGAAAATGGAATTTATGCAGAAGTAAAATGGATAGAAACCTAAAAAAAAGACCAATAAAATGTTATGTGTGGAGTGTTGCCCTCTATGCAGCTGAAACTTGGACATTGAAGAAAGAAGAAATTAAGATTTTGGAAAGCTTTGAAATGTGGATTTGGAGAAGGATGGAAAAAATCAAATGGACAGATAAAATAACTAATGAAGAGGTCTTGAAAAAAATAGAAGGAGAAAGAAGTCTGTTAAGGAGGATAAAAAGAAGAAAGGGAAACTGGATCAGACATATTCTGAGAGGGAATGGAATCATCAGAGATGCCATCGAAAGAAAAATAGACGGAAAAGACCCAGAGGAAGAGTAAGGAAAACAATGCTAGATGACATGCTGAATGGAGACAGGTACACAACCTTGAAAGAGAAGGCTCAGAACAGAAGAGAGTGGAAGGAAAGTTTCTGCTACTAAAAGAAGAACCTGCTGAATGTAGAATACTCAAGAAGATTAATATAAAAGTTTATGCAAAAACAAGATGACAGAAATATGATGCAAATAAGTGATCCCCCCACAAAAGAAAAGAATAGACCTTGTTTAATACCTCTGCAGTGTGATACAGATATGGTAAGTCTGTTGTTTATTTTCATGCAAAAGCGTGCTTTAGCATAAAATATCTTAATAGATTGAATGATGCCAAAGGCTTTCAAGCAGCTGAATAGGTAGGGGTGTTCAATGCAGTCAAAAGCCTTGTCGTAACACTAGACCAAGAAATTGTTTTGCTGTTGGCTATGCTTATGAGATCCCTTATGAGGCGTAAGTTTTTGTGGATAGATCATCCAGGGATGGAATAGCTCTGCTGCCTATCTACTATTTTGTTCAGAGCAGGTTTAAGTTTGGCAATGGCTTTTGATATTTTACAGTTGGTGTTTATGATGGAGATGGGTTGCTAAAATTTGTATTTTTGATCTGCTATGAGCAAGTGTGGCACCCATCTTGTGCAAAGCTTTTTCATTTGCAATTCTTCATGTGAAATATATCTTACACATTCTTTTGAAATGCCTATAGTCTCAGCAATTTCATGCACTTTGACTTACCAGTCATCCAATACCATATTGTGCACTTGATCAATGATTTCTGGTGGTGTTACACTTTTTGGACGTCCTTCATATGGATCATCTTCAAGGCTAGTATGGCCACATTTAAACTCAGCAGCTCATTTCTTAATTGTCGAAATGAAGGAGAAGAGTGCCCATAAACTTCAAATCAATTTCTGTTGGTGCTAAACCTTCTTTTACAAAGAATTTTATACTAAATTTTATCCATTTCCAGGGCTACAGAACACTTTTGCTTCAGACAGCTGTATAAAACAAACTACTTGACAGAATGACTCGCAATTTCACACGGATGCACCAAACTTAGAAAAAAAAATCTTGCTGATGGTGTTGCCATCTATGGTCGAGAACTTTCCAGACCACCCTCATATATATGCTCTGTAGAGGATAGGTCCAAACTGTTCCCAGAAGGAATGGTAACATTCAGTGGTGAGATTGTCTATGCCAAGAGACTTATCTTTAGGTAAGTGCAGGCAGTTATCAAATTGTGTAGCATGATGGGAAGTTCTGTCTTATGCTGCACTGCTGGTGAAAGTCTTTTTACATTGGAGAGAATTATATCAGTGGCATCCATGAATGTTGAATTAGTTTGGTATAAATTTTTGTAGTATTGCAAGGTATATACAAAAAGGGTTTTGTCATGATTTTCTATGATGTTTCTACTACCTGTTGTTATAGCAGACATAGTGGTGCTCTCTTGTTTGTGTTTTTCCAGTGAGATGAAATATTTTGTGGGTGCATCTGTACAGTTAATGTGTTTGTGTTGTGCTCTTAGGTCTGGTATTCCTCAGATTCTAGATAATGTAATTGATGTTCTTGCAGATTTTTAAGGACAATGTTTATTCAAATTCTTCTGGTGACTAACTACTTTCAGGGTAAATACCCTGACATTAGCCTTAAAGAGTGACCACCACTTGGAAATTGATTGGGAAGTAAGCATGTCTGATAGTTTTTGGAGTTTGCCATATTCTGTTATTAAATATCCAATTGTGTCTGGTGTGTCCAGGAATGCAAATGCTCAGAACACTTTTTCAGGTGGATGTAGGTATCAGTCAGCTTGTAGTTATTTATTACATCCTAAAGGAAAGATATTTAATGCGGTCAAAAGTTTTTTCTTGGTTGAGTGTTACAAGACAGATAACATAGACTATTAATTCTGTAACAAAAAACTGATATTTTGTTGAAAATTTATTAGAACTCTATATACAGTTTCCCTAATACAAATCTTATATACAGTTTTGAGAAGTTTAATCTAAAAATTTATACAAATTAAAATATAATTTATCCTCTTTCACAAATTACTTCCACAACCTAAAAAAAAAACAATGCCATCAATTAATAAAACAGTACTACTATATACATAATAAGAGGTTATCATAAGATGCATGTGTGAAACTGATTTAAGTTAAGAATACTATATTTTTAATAGGTGGAGGAGAAAATATCTGTGAAAGATGTGCCTGGGATAGCATGTTTACTTTAAAATCAACAAGATGTGAATTGGAATCCCCAGTTGGTGCATCAAATTCTAGACATGTATCTGCCATCAGAGGATGTACAAAATATTACTTCCTATTAACATTAACAGATTAAAATTTATTTTTCAAGACTGTTATCAGATCTTATGTTTCTCTCAAGTCACTTTTTAATGTATCAATCTACCTAAATCTGGGTCTTCATCCATTTAACTATACATAGAAGAACTGTATGTTCTATCTCTCAAGAGGCCACCCCTGCTTCCATCCACTCTGACAACCTTAGTTTGTCTACAGCTTCCACAAATGCACTCAAAGCATCCACATAATCCACGCTTCTTTTTCCATACATTTTTGCTATGATACTCTTCTCATCTTTGAATTATCATATCTATACCCTCTGTCTAAAAAAGAAACTAGTGGCATCACCTGTTGCATCTTTTTGTTGTCAAAAGTGTCAACTGTTTATGACATTGGTTTCATTAGAAGCCGAGTTACAGTGGCAAAAGTGACTGTGTTTTGGCAAACGGTCGGTCGTCACGATATTCATGCCATACACGACGAATTCTTGCTATCAATCGCTTCAAAACTTCGAGATAAAGCTCACCATTGACCGTTTGGCCAGGTGGAACGAATTTGTTTCAGGCTCAAAATACCATGTTTTTTGTCACCAGTAACAATCATTTCAAGGAAGTTTGTCCTTAAGAGCAGCTTTAATGAGGTCCTTGCAGTGTTCAATTCGATACACATTTTGGTCGTTGGTCAACTTGTGGGGAACAATTCGTGAATTCAATTTATGAAGGCCCAAACTCTCGGTCAAAATGTTGTGCACAGTTGACTTTGGAATCCCCAATTCATCTTCAATCAATCTCACGGACGATTTCGGGTTTTTGGACAGCCCGACTTTTTGTCGTCCTCAAGCGTCTCACCACCACTTTGAAATCGCTTAAACCACTCGTGAACTTGAGTACGGGATAAGCATTCATCACCATATGCTTTTTTGATGCATTTCAGTAAACCTTATACCAAGTTTAACACAAAAGTCAATCGCAGCTCTCTGTTTGCAACTCATTTTCCGGCAGTTCATCAAAACACAGTCACTCTTGGCACTATAACTCGGCTTCTAATGAAACAAATGTCACAAACAGTTGAAACAACACTGATGAAGATTGCCCCTTTCGACAACAAAAAGATACAACAGGTGATGCCACTAGTTTCTTCTATTTTTGAAAAGTTAGATTTCTTTTTGGACAGAGGGTGTAGGTAACATGCTCATACTCTTCTACCATATAACTTTGAATCTCTCACTACCTGATTCATACTGTTGTTCCTCTAGCATGCAATTTTGCACTCCATGAATCTCCCTACTTTCAATCATTCCCATAACTTTTTCTCACTTTTCCTCTTGTTTGCTTGACATTTGCCAGCCCAATTGTTAACCAACATGCTCTAAAGCAAAATTATTTCCACGTAACATTCATTTTCCTCACCCTCCATCATGATACTACTATCCACTCAAATTAACTGCCAAATACTTCTTGGTCTCTTACCTGCCACAGAATTTTATGGCTGGCTGGGTAATAACATATCAGCAAACATTTTGGTATTTTTATACCAAATTTATTACAGTAGTTATTCAATTTATTCAGGAGTCCTGCAGGTTTATTTAGAAGTATAACATCATCTCATAATGCAAAGAGCTAAGTTAACATCTCCAATTTGGATATTAGGTTTGATACAACTTTCCTTCATAATGTGATCCATATAGATGATGAATAACAGTGGAGATAATGTATAACCTTGTTGAATACTTGATTTAATATCAAACCACCTTCCTGTACTTGTTTCAATTCTGATGATTTACAACTCAAAGACATTACTCAATATAATATTCTATTTACTATAGAGTTCTGAGCAGCTTTTCTCTTGGCACCTTGTCATATGCAGTGGTGAATTCTCCATGCTTGCTGTGCAAGCTCATTAATTGAGAAAGAAGTAATATTTATTTGTTAATAAATGCATGCATTTATAAGCATTCCATTTAGGCTTTTATTTTTGTAGACAGAAGACATCTTAAGCTTGCGTGGCAATAATTGAGCTTTGCATTGTGTATTGAAGGCCGATGCTTGCTCGTCTAGTCAAAGCTACCTTGGCTTGCTCGGTTGTAGGAGCTTCTAGGTCCTCGCAGCACCACTGTGATTTCGTGCATAGCCATTTCACGTCGTCTCACTCTGTTGCTTAAAACACAGGCCATACGCAGTCAGCATAGCTCTAGCCAGTGAGCTTCAACCAGCCTTTACAAGTGTGCGTGTTGCTTGGGAAAATTAAGTTACAACCAACTTTTTATGATGATGTTATTGACCAGTTCATAAAGAAGAACCGTAGGGTAGAATTTGTATTCAAGGAGCTAAATTGAAAAAGTTACAACATTTATTTTACAAATGATATTCTATTTGTATGATTAAATGTACATACATTTCTAAATATATAGTTTTAAAGGGTCAGTAATTCATTATTCCGCTAATCAGACTTCAATCACACCTCTCACTCCCTGAATGATAACAAGAGCAAGCGTAAATTTCAAGACCAGCATTTGCCCTTGGTCATATGCCTTTTCTAGATCTACAAAACTTAAATACATATCCTTATATTCCCATGACTTACTTCTCCATTATTTGTCTTAAAATGAAATTTCAACCTCGAAAATTGCCATTTGGCCTGAATCCAGCTTATTCTTAACTGCTTCTGAAGTACACTTGCATAAATCTTACCAAGAACACTCAGTCGAGAAATTCCTATAATTCTCAAATTTGGTTTTATTTCCTTTATTATAGATGGGTACTATGAGAGTCCCACTCCAATTCAATCTCATTAATTATGCAGTGTAGCTACTGTAAAATTTTTATACCTCCATATTTGAACATTTCTAGTCCACCTGCCTTTCCACATTTTAGATTTTTGATAGCTTTTTCAACTTCAATTATTGATATATATGAGGTGGTATCAAAAAGTTTTGAGACTAGGTTTGTAACACACCAACAGATGGCAGCACAAGGCTGCACACACACAGTCACAGGGAGTACCTACCCTCATAAGTCAGTGTGCCAAAAGACATCGTCCTGTGTACATCGGGAGCTATGTAACTGATGCTATTCTGACCACCTGTGTTACCACATCTGCAATTTCATTATGGACAGCAAGTTAGAGCAAACGGGAAATTCGACGTCATTACCGGGTACGACCCTGAGACGAAGCAACAGTCTTCACAATAGAAGAGCCCATCATCTCCACAACCGAAAAAGGCGAGGCAGGTTCGCAGCTCGACCAAGTGCACGCTCATTGTCTTTTTTTGCGGCATTGTGCATCGAGAATTCGTCCTCAGGAGCCAGGCCATCAATAGCGACCAGATCTGTGGCGCGCGAAAAACTGACTGCTCCACAATGACAATGCACCCTGTCACTGAGCTCTCCTCACAAGCGAGTTTCTTGCCAGAAACAACATGATCTCACTTCTGCAACTACCCTACTCGCCAGATTTGGCTCCTGCAGACTTCCCGAAGATGAAGATCCAGCTCAAAGGTCACCGTTTTGACACCATTGCGGAGATCCAGCATGAATCGCAGAAGGTGCTTGACATGCTTCGAAAAGAAGACTTCCAGGACACATTCCAGAAGTGGGAAGAATGCTGAGAGCGCTGTACTGATATGCAAGGGGACTATTTTGAAGGTGATAGTGTGTAAACGTAGATAAATAAATTAATTTCTTGTAAACAGAGCTAGTCTCGAAACTTTTTGATACCACCTCGTATTCCTGATGAGTGTCATCTACCATCATGATATCACTGCTTGTTTCATTTAACAATCTTTCAAAGTAATTACTCCAAACATCCACCTTCAATTTTAGTGAAACCTTTTTATCAGTACTCTTGTCTCCAGAATATGAAGACTACCATCCATACTTAAAGCCTGAAAAGACATTTGATCATAGGATTTCTTTTTTAAAAGTGAAAAGAGTAATAAATATGAATAATTGTCAGTAATTATTTAAATATAGTGAATGAAAAAAAAATGATATTAATTGCACTTAAATTTTATTATAAAATGATGCAAGAACATTAAAAAAAATATACATACACTTGGTTCCATTAGCTGAACATCCAGGCATCTATGAATAGCACTTCCCACTATTTCATCAAGCAAAACATGGACAAGGCTAGCAAAGAAAAAAAAAGTTTCATGCAATATTTAAGTCATAATTTAAAATAATTTAAAAGTCCAAAATGATTCCGCCCTCCCCAAGATAATCATGAAGAGAATCTTTTATTAGATATTTCTAGTTGAAGAAAATGGCCTGAGTACTTTTACCTAATATACATTTACCTGCCTCGTTAGCATATCCACTCTCCAATCAATAAGTCGTGGGCATGATATTTGGCTTTAGGTGGAAGATGAATTTCATTAACTGGTGCAGGATTGATTGTAGCTCCAAAAATTTCCATGTTTGGTCTCTAGAGCAGTAGTTTCCTGAACTATGCAAAAAATAAAATTAGTACCTGGAACATTTCCTTGAAATGGTATTGGAAATATCTACTTGCAGCATTATTTTCACTACTGTCATAATTTAGCCTGATAGCCCACCTAAGGCACTAATGTACCATAAGTTTATAACCATTTGGGAGTGGGCGTTACATAAGAAAAAATAAATATATATATTCACTGGTTTCTATAAATTAAAGGACAGAGAAAAATCACAATAATTCAAAAACGGTATGATATCAGATATAAAAGAAAACACTACAAAGTTTAATTCAGGAAAAAAAAATGTGTACATGAAGGCAATGGTCAAAATGTACCAATAAGAAATGTGATCACCCCCTCAGCAAATGTTTCATACTGTTTATAATAGTATCCAGAAGCTCAGTTGGTAATAACAACCATTGCTCCTGCAGAACGTCTCCTAAGTCCTTCAAAGTTTTAGAGAGGGAAACTGAGAGCAGCAACACATCTACCTAGAGCATCCATAGCATGCCTAATAACATTAAGATCACAAAACCTTGATGGTTAGTCCATGCATCTAAATATAATAGTCTCTTCTTGAAGATATTGGTCCATAAGCTTCACGCAATGAAAACAAACATAGGATAAATGTCTCCCCTATTGCAACTGCATTAGGGGAGACATTTATCCTATTTCACTTCATTCATGGTTTCATGAAGTGAAAGCATTCATGGTTTCACTGAGAAGCACAGCACATACAGATTGGTGCATCCCAAAATCATCACACTCCACCATAAGTACCCCTGATTCTCATCTATAAACAATACAAATCCTTCCCGTAACGGTCTTGGGTTCAGTTGATGTGAAACCTAACCCATTTCAAATGTTCTCACCTGTGTCGTACGAAGACTACCTTTGTGAGTGGAAGCTGATACTAATGTTCCTGTGGATGACAAAAGTCAGACAGTAGTTGATTCAGGGTAGCACTCCTATTTTGGAGATATTGGTCACTCACTGTGGTATGGTCTTCCTTCACTATATCAGCAGGATGCAATTTGTGACTGTTAAAAATGATTCTGCAGTCTGTGAACCATGAAAGGACTTGTATGCAACCATCTAGCGACCTCCACCTGACTTAGGCCAGTCACCTAAATGATGTATTGAAGCTAATCCAAGAATTTTGCTATCATAAAATGTCTTGTTCTCACACAAAATGGTAAACCACTCCCGAATGCCTGCTTTTATGCTGTGGCTTATTTATATATGATAACCAGACTCAGTCACTTTTTACATTATATACTTAACTTTTGTCTTTTTTTTTTTTCTTTTCTTTTTCCCTAGAGTTATCACTATTTTTCTTTGCTCCCTGATTTTCATGTACTGGTTTCCAGTGCATGAAAACTTATAAAAGTGAACTTATGGAAGTTTATATAAACTTCAATAAGAAGTCCACTGCTAGATCTAAATCAAAAATTTCTTCACTTTCGAAGATAACAAAAAATATTAAAGTATGAAAATTATTGCACACAAACTGTTTTGTAATTGAATTCTTGTTAATATTACTTGGTTTCAAATGAACCATCTGTAGTAGCAAAATCAGACAAAATAATTACAAATTTAGAAAAGCATGACCTTTAAAGTATTTATCACATTTTTTAGAAAAGTACCACTACTTGGAGTTCCTTAGACATAACTTAACAGACATCACGATAATTTGTGGAAGCAATAGAAATATAGACAAATGAAACTGTTTAATTTCTAATGGTAAGCTAACATTAATGATCATGCAAGACAACAGTGGAAAAAATTAAAAACATCAATTTCCTGATACATACCTCAAATAGTACTTAGGCTATTATAAGTCAGTGCCACATGATTAACTTTACATTATTATTACATTAATCTCCTATCCATAATTTTCCTCTAAATTAGTCTATTATTTATCAGCACTCCAATATTGGTATATCTAACATTTGGTACTTCTAAGGCATTTCAGACTGAATCAATCCACCTAGACCTTGTCTTCCTCTTGGTCTCTCTTAGCATCAAACACCTGTTTTACTAACCTTTCCTCAACCATTCCATTTAAGTGGACACATACGCTGCTTACAACATTGAGTTCCTTTCTAATATCTTTGTTTTTAATGATTCTAGTATTGATGCAATATGTTCACTCCTCTTGTTTTTCTCAGAACCCTATATTTCTAACTTAAAACTAGTTTGAACACTCTTGTATATACTGATAGTGTGGTGTTTTGGCTAATTTCTCTCTTATCCATGTACATTAATTTAGATGGCTACCCAGAAAACCAGCTTTTCTTATTCTGCTGTCTATTTCCGGATTCAACTTGCTATCTTCACTAAAAACTGTACCTGTTCTATAGGATCTCTATTCAGAATGAAGCTAAAGTCTTCTATGTTCCTGCCTATTTTCATGATAAATTTGTTACAGAATCCTGATGACTTACACTTCACATATTTATTAGTGCAACATCAACTGCATAAAGCAAACAGCTAAATTTGGCATCGCCAATTCTAATATCAGGCCTAATGCCATTTTCTTTCATAATGTGATCTATAATATATAGATAGCAAATAATCATCAAATTCCTGATATGTATCCTCAAGGGATGTACAAATCCAACAAAAAATGTGTCCACAGCATTCCACCTGAACAATGCAGAGGTGAATCGACACTTCAACTTAACTTTCTGTGACAAAATAGTAGAACATGAGCCTCATCCAAAATACTTTAGAGTGAGCCTGGACAGAAGCCTAACCTATAAAAGACACATCACCAACCTGTCAAAGTTAAAACAAGAAATAATATCTCATGGCTTGCTGGAACAACCTGAGGTTGTGGTGTTGATGTCTTAAAGTCGTCTGCATTAGCCCTCACATTCTCTGCAGCAGAATATTGTGCTTCTGTCTGGGAAAGAAGTGTGCACACTAACATTATAGATACCCAGCTAAACTCTGTCATGTGCACAATTAGTGGAACACTGAGAAGCATCCCTCTCCCCTGGCTGCCTTTCCTATCTAACATTGCTCCACCAAATATATGAAGAAGACAAGCCTCGATTAAAGAATTTAATAAAGTAATGAGCAACCCGCTCCTGCACCAGACTCTCATAAATCCACCTAGTATTCGCCGCCTCAAATCACAAAATCCTTTCTGGTCCATGGACGAATTCTCTTCAGCTGCCTTACCATCAACATCTGACATGTGGAGAGAACACTGGTCCAACAATCTTCCAGCAAACGGTTTCCTGGTTGAAGATCCTTATGCTCTGCAGGCTGGTTTTGCCCTTCCTAGGAAGATTTGGTTATCTATCAACAGGATCAGAACTAATCAGGGCAGATGTGGCTTCCTACTGCATAAATGGAGACTATCAGAACACTCTTAATGTGACTGTTTCCCTGTGGCCCAGATGATCACTCATATTGTGAATGACTGCCCAAGGTGCCAACTTCATGGTGGTGGCCTCCAGGACATCCACAAGTTGACAGATGAGGCCCTTTATTTATTCTTATGGCAAAAGCAGCTACAGGTCAATGTCCAGACCAGAAAGCCAATCCAGGGCCTCATCTGTCAACTTGTGACAAATTGAGGAGGTCACCACCATGTACAAGATATGACAGCAATACCTCCAAATCAATCTGTTACCTGTCAAGACTCCAATATTATCAGATCTTCTAAGACACTTTTTACTATATCAATCCACCCATATCTTGGTCTTCCTCTGGGTCTTTTTCCTGCAAACTTGGCAGAGGACAATTGTTTTGCTAATCTTTCATCTCCCATTCTGTTTAAGTGACCATATCACCTGAGATTAGCTCTGCTAACACATTCCTGGATGCTAACAATGTCAAGTTCTTTCCTAATATCTGGAAATATATTACCACTGATACCATCTGCTCATGCCCCTAATCTTTCTCAGGACTCTCATACCTCTAGGCTTTGGTGAAGTGTTTTATTTCTAACCCAGCTCTCAGATCCATAAATTAAAATTGGTTTGAACACTGTCTTATGAACAGCTAATTTAGTGTTTTGATTAATTTCTCTTATTCCATATAAATTTATTCAGTTGACTTCCTACCATTCCTGCTTTGGTGATTCTGTTATCTATTTCATATTTAATTTACCCTCTTCATTAAAAATAAAATTATTTAATTGTATTGATGATCTGATTAAAACTGGTTACATGCTGAACATTATGATCAATTTAGAAGAATACTATCTTTGGTCCCATGGTATCAGTTATTGAAGGGGAAAAATGTCAGCAATGCATGGGAATCTTTAAAAAAAAGTGCTTAAATGAGTTGGTATCTGAATGTATCCCTAGTGTTACAAGAATAAATAAGTTGGGAGTGAAATAGATATCCAACCTTAATAAGCAAGAAATCCACAAGATGATGATGTGGAAAGAATATTGTGAGAATAAGAGTGAGAGGAGTTATGAAATATATAAAGCTCAGGCTAGAAAAGTAACGAGTATTGTGAGGAAAGAAATTGGAGTATGAAAAGAAATTAGCCATGCAAGTCAAAGGCAATCCAAAAGAATTTTATCATTATGCCGAAAGTGAAAGAATCAATTTATTGAATTCAGATGGCACTCGCATATTGGAAGCTAATGAGTGAGTGCTTACTTTGCTAAGATACATGAAACAGGTGTATGTAACATGGTACACAGTGCTACTGCTACATTGGATGAAGAGCTGTTGCATAAACTGGATAAGAATTTGTCTATACATACAGATGGAATATCAGCCCATTTGCTAAAGGAATATTCAGCTGAATTGGCAAGGCCTTTCACATGTTTGTATAACTTGAGTCTCAGTTTAGGAATGATACCACAGGAATGAAAAGGAATGTATGATAGTTCTATTGTACAAGGATGGTGCAAAAACTGATGTATCTAACTACCGCCATATCAGTATTTTTGGTGTGGTAGTGAAGATTTTATCTCCCCGTGAAGAAAATAGGAAAATTACATACTGGCTCGTCAGTCACCCAATATAAAAAGGGACGCGTCCTGGACTTAGGCAGAGGGTCTAGGTCCAAAAATATGCTACAGTCTCCACTAGCTACAATGAGTCCACCTACAGTGCACAATGATAGAAGGATATTATTAGTAGGAACATATAACTGCAGATCTCTATGGGATGATGATAGATTGGAAGAACTGATGAAGGAATTGGAACATATAAAATGGGATGTTGTGGGCCTTTCAGAGATAAGAAGAAACTCTCATGCGATTAAAAGATGGACATCTACTCTACCATTGTGAATGTGACAGAAACTCAACTGGTGGTGTAGGATTCCTAATAAATAAAACAATCAAGGACAATGTCCTGTTTGTAAATAAAATAACATCAAGAATTGCTGAACTAAGTCTCTTCATAAATAAAAGATACCAACTGAAAATTATACAAGTATATGCCCCAACTATGGCCCATCCAGATGAAGAGATAGAAGATTTCTATGAAACATTAGAATCCACATTCAATAATTCTAAAGAATTCTACATAATTATAATGGGTGATTTTAATGCCAAAATTGGAAGCAGAGATGGCCATCTGAACTCCACTGGTAAATTTGGATTTGGACAGAGGAATGAAAGAGGAGAAAGACTTACTGAATTTGCAGAAGAAAATAGCCTCTTTATTATGAACAGCTTTTTCAAGAAGAAAATCAACTTGGAGAAGTCCAAATGGAAAAACTTACAATGAAATAGATCATCCTCTCCAACAGAAGATATATAATAAATAATACCAAAGTGCTTAATAGATTTAACACAGGAAGTGACCACAGACTAGTAAGGGCAAAAGTATGGATCAACAAAAAATGGGAACGGAATAAGCTCATAAGAAAAATGTCCAATTTAGTGAATCTACAAAACCTCTACCACAATAAAAGCTGTTATAGAGAATCACTCAAAAATGAACTAAAAAAGTTAAACACAGCTACTACCAGCGATGATGCTAATAAAATATTAACAAAATCTATTTTGAATTGTGCATTAGAAATAGGAGGTGTAAAAAGGCACCAAGAAGAGGAAAAACTAAGACAGAAAACCTTAGATCTGATGAAGAAAAGAAGAGATATGAAAAGAGATTTGAATGACACCAATAAAATAGAATATATACGGAAATTTGTAAAACTATACGTAAAAGGATGAAACGTGAACTTAGATCTATAATACTATGAAAATTAAAGAAACAATAGAAAACAATAGTAATATGAAGGTCCTAAGACGAACATTATCAGTTGGAACAAAAGAAATAGCTGCTGTAAGAGGAAAAAATGGGGTGAATTGATAAAAAATAGAGATGTAATAATCAAAAGAATTCAGGAATTTTAAACTGAACTCTATGAAGACAAAGACTGAGACATTCAAGAATCCTCTATGGATAACTCGAGTGAGGAAGAACATGATGCCCCTGAGGGAAATGAAGAATGGAAAGGCCCCAGGAGAAGATGGAATTATGGTAAACTTCTTAAAACTGGGAGGAAGCCCTGTTATCAAACAGTTGAGTAAACTCTTCAATAAATGCCTAAAACAGAGAAAAATTTCAAAAAATTGGAACAATTCACTTCTAATATTAATTTTTAAAAAGGGCAATAAGGAAGAAATTAAAAACTACAGACCTATAAGCCTATTCCCCACCATATATAAAGTTTTCACAAAAATTAAAAATAATAGAATAAAATCTAAACTAGAGGGAATGCAATCCTGTGAGCAAGCTGGATTTAGGAAGAATTACAATACTTTGGGCCATATTCACACATTAAGACAGCTCATTGAAAAATCAACTGAATACAATAAACCCTTATGTCTGGCCTATATAGACTACCACATTTGATTCAGTTAAAACATCTGCAACACTAAAAGCACTTGAAACCCAGGGAACTGAGAAACCATATATTGAAACACTAAAACATATTTACAATAATGCAACTTCTGTAATTAAATTACATAAAAACAGTGAAAAGTTCCCAATACAAAAAGGCATCCAGCAAGGTGACACCATAATCTCCCAAATTATTCACAGCTGCACTAGAGGAAGTCTTTAGATTGGGAAACAAAAGGAATAAACATAAATAGAGAAAGGCTGCATCATCTGAAATTTGCAGACAGATGATATTGTCCTAATAGCAGATAATCTTGAAGATCTGGAAGGAAGGCTAAATCAGCTAAATGAAGCCTCCAGAGAAATTGGATTAACAATAAATAGAGAAAAAACAAAAATAATGATGAATAAATACATAAACCATAGAACTATCAAATTTAAAAACCATGAAATAGAACAAGTTACTTCATATGTATATTTGGGCCAAATGTTATCCTTTGAGGAGTGCCAAAGAAAAGAGATTGAACAAAGAATTCACCTTGGATGGATGGCTTATGGGAAAATGAGAGACATATTCAGAAGTGACATCCCTATGAGTCTCAAAAGGAAAGCTTTTGACCAGAGCATACTTCCTGTCCTAACATATGGAGGAGAAACATGGACTTTAACAGAAGCCCTAAACAAAAAGCTGAGAACAACACAACATCGCATGGAAAGAAGTATGCTAAAAATAACATTAAGAGATAGGAAGACAAATATCTGGATAAGATCTCAAACAGGTGTCATGGATATTGTAAAATACATTAAACAGGCTAAGTGGGGATGGCCTGGCCATATTGCCAGATGCAGTGATGGGAGATGGACTAGAAAAACAACAGAGTGGAGACCAATGGATGGAGCAAGACAAAGAGGGAGACCGAGAAGAAGGTGGAGAGATGAACTAGAACAAATTCCAGGAGTGAGATGGATGGGAGAGGCAGAAAACAGAGTGATCTGGAAAATCATGGGGGGGAGGGGGAGACCTTCATCCAGCAGCTGACAGAACCAGAAGAACAGAAGGACCAGAAGAACCAGAAGGTTGAAGAAGAGAAGTGAAGATTTTAGAGAAGTTGGTAAGAACTCGCATACAGAAATGGGTAGACAAACATACTATACTCTGCAAGGAAAAGCATGGGTTTTTTCAGAAAGGTCATGTTTTAGCAATTTGCTTATATTTTACAACAACGTTATGGTCGAGTTGGATAAAGAGAAAGGACCACCCTCATCATCAAATTCCTGCCATGTACCTTCAAGGGATGTACAGGATATAATAGTACTACATAAAAAATTTACATCATTACTAACTTCCTATCTACAATTTTCCTCCAAATCAGTCTGTTATTTGTCAAGACTCCAATATTATCATATCTTATATTTCAAACTTCTAAACCACTTTGAACCATATCAATCCACCTATATCTTGGTCTTTTTTATGCCAACTTTACAGAGAACACTTGTTTTGCTAATCTTTCCTCGGCCATTCTGTTTAAGTGACCACACCACCTGAAATTAGCTCTGCTAATGCATTCCCGGATGCTGAAAATATCAAGTTCTTTCCTAATATCCTCGTTTTTAATATAATATTGCCATTGATGCCACCTGTTCACGCCTCTAACCTTTCTCAGGATTCTCATATCTGTGGTCTCTAGTCTTTGGTCAAGTGTTTTACTTCTGACCCAGCTCTCAGATCCATAAGTTAAAACTGGTTTGAACACTGTCTTGTATACAGCTAATTTAGTGTTCTGACTAATTTCTCTCTTATTCCATATGAATTTATTCAGTTGACTTTCTACCATACCAGCTTTGTTGATTCTGTTGTCTATATCCATATTTAATTTACCATCTTCAGTGAAAATTGTGCCTAAGTAGCTGAAATATTTTACTTGTTTCACAGGTTCTCCGTTCACAATGCAGTTGACATTTTCAACAATTCAGCCTATTTTCATTATCTATGTCTTTTTATCTAATCTGAAAACAAACCCCAACTCAACATCACCAGAGTTAAAGATCGGTACTATCAACGTAAGAAGCCTGAATGGCAAAGAAATGGAGCTAGCTGAGGAATTAGATAAGTAGGGGTGACTGAAACAAAAAAGACCAAAACTGGTGAGATCTTTCTGAGCAATAAATACAAAATGTTATATTCAGGCAATGACAATCAAAGAAAAGAAGGAGTAGCCATAGTATTCAACACAAAATACGAGGCTAATCTTCTTGAATGGCAGTCAGTCTCAAGTAGAGTAATGTGGGCAAATATGAGAATGAGGAACTGGACAATGAGACTTATTTGTGCCTATGGTCCCACAGAAGGTTCTACTAAGGTAGAAGTGGAGGAATTTTTTGAGGCTTTAGAAAAAGCAACTGACACAATGAAAAAGGAAAAGTTGGTCCTTGTTGGGGATCTAAATAGTAGAGTAGGAAATGATTGTGAGACATACAAAAATATTTTGGGAAAATTTGGAGAAAAGAGCAAAGCTAATAATAATGGCAAATATCTGTTGGATTTCTGCTCAGGACATGGACTGGTTATTACTAACACCATGTTCCAACATAAAAATGTGCACAAATTCACATGGAGAGAAGAGGCTAGGAATAAGAAAAGTCTCATTGACTATGTTATTGTTGATAGTGATGTTTTCTCCCTGGTGCAGGACACCAGAGTGTACAGAGGATTTGAAATTGGAAGTGATCACTATTTAGTCTTGAGCAGGATAAAATTGAATTTCATATTGAAAAGAATAACATGTAAGAAAGTTTTAAAGCGAATAAAAGTTGAGCAGCTCTCAGATGTGAACTGTAGACTAAAATACAGAAATATTATTGAAAAGAAAATGAAAGAGTTTGAGAACAGGAATCAAACCTTGGAGATTCAGTGGCAAACTCTGAAGGAAACATTGATTGATTCTGCCAGAGAGGCATGTGGTGAGGTTGTATGCAAGGATAAAAAAAATCAGAACTCCCTGGTGGACAAAGGAAGTTAAAGAGGCAGTGAAGGAAAAGAAGAAAGCATATCAAAAGTTCCTGGCAAATAAGTCAGCTTTTACTCTTACAGAATACAGAGACAAATGTAAGAAAGCTAAACAGTGTGTAAAACTAGCTAAACAAAAGTCATGGGAGGACTTTGGCAAGAATATACAAAATAAATATCAAGAAGGTGGCAAAATATTCTGGAGGTTGTTGAAGAAGCTTAGGAATGGAGGAAAGAGTGCTGTAAAAGGAATTAGAGATGATAAAGGTGAAATGAAAACAGGAGAAAAAGATATCCTTGAAGTATGGAGTAATTACTTTGAAAAACTGCTAAATGAAACAAGCAGTGATGACAGCACAGTGATAAAAAACACTGACCAGGCATGCAGTCAGGAATACATATCCATACTTGAAGTAGAAAAATCCATCAAAGGCTTGAAATGTGGAAAGGCAGCAGGAGTAGATGATATTCGACCAGAAATGCTGAAGTATGGTGGTATAAGAGTCTTACAGTGGCTGCACTGCATAGTTCAGAAAGCCTGGACAGAGGGACGAATTCCCGATGATTGGAGTAGAGCTCTCATAGTACCCATATATAAAAAGGGAAATAAAACCGAATGTGAGAATTACAGAAGTATTTCCCTACTGAGTGTTCCTGGCAAGATCTATGCAAGTATACTTGAGAAACGGTTGAGAAGAATTGTGGAAGAAAAGCTTGGTGAAGAACAAGCTGGATTCAGGCCAAATAGAGGCTGTCAGGATCAGATCTTCACTTTACGACAAATAGTCGAGAAAGCATGGGAATATAACAAAGATCTGTATTTAAGTTTTGTCGATTTGGAAAAGGCATATGACAAGGTGCCAAGAGAGAAGCTATTCAATACGCTGCAGTTATATGGTGTCAATGGGGCATTATATCAAGCAATACTTAGTCTTTATTTGAGTTGTGAGTCAGCAGTTAGAATTGAAGGAAGTACAGGAAGATGGTTTAATGTTAAATCTGGTGTGAGACAAGGATGTACATTATCCCCTCTGTTATTCATTATCTATATGGATCACATTATGAAGGAATGTGGTATTAAACCTGATATCAAAATTGGATATGTTAATGTCAGCTCTTTGCTTTATGCGGATGATGTTATACTTCTAAATAAATCCGCTACAAGTCTGCAAGATTCTCTGACTAAATTGAATAGCTGTTGTAATAGATATGGTATGAAGGTCAGCAATAAAAAGACAAAGACAATGAAAATAGGCAGAATCATTGAAAATGTCAACTGTGTTGTGAATGGAGAACCTGTGGAACAAGTAAAACATTTCAGCTACTTAGGCACAATTTTTACTGAAGATGGTAAACTAAATATAGAAATAGACAACAGAATCAGCAAAGCTGGTATCGTGGGAAGTCAATTGAATAAATTCATATGGAATAAGAAAGAAATTAGTCGGAACACTAAATTAGCTGTATACAAGACTGTGTTCAAACCAATTTTAACTTATGGATCTGAGAGCTGGGTCAGAAGTAAAACACTTGACCAAAGACTAGAGACCGCAGATATGAGAGTCCTAAGAAAGATTAGAGGCGTGAACAGATGGCATCAATGGCAATATCATATTAAAAATGAGAATATTAGGAAAGAACTTGACATTGTCAGCATCCAGGAATGCATTAGCAGAGCTAATCTCAGATGGTATGGTCACTTAAATAGAATGGGAGAGGAAAGATTAGCAAAACAAGTGTTCTCTGCCAGGTTGGCAGGAAAACGACCCAGAGGAAGACCAAGATATAGGTGGATTGATACGGTACAAAGTGCCTTAGACGATAGAAATATAAGATCTGATAATGTTGGAGTCTTGACAAGTAACAGACTGATTTGGAGGAAAATTGTAGATAGGAAGTTAGTAATGATGTAATTTTTTCATGTAGTACTGTCATATCCTGTACACCCCTTGAGGGTACATGGCAGGAATTTGATGATGATGATGTCTTTTTATTGCTGACCTTCATACCATATCTATTACAAAAGTTATTCAATTTAGTCAGGGAATCTTGCATACTTGTAGCAGATTTATTTAGAAGTATAACATCGTCTGCATAAAGCAAAAAACTAAGATTAACATCTCCAATTTTGATATCAGGTTTAATACCACTTTCCGTCATAATGTGATCCATATAGATAATGAATAATAGAGGGGATAATATTCATCCTTGTCTGAGATCAAATTTAACATTAAACTATCTTCCTGTACTTCAATTCAAACTGCTGACTTACAACTCAAATAAAGACTAAGTATTATAATGCCCCATTGACACCATATAACTGTAGCGTATTGAATAGCTTCTATCTTGGCACGTTGTCATATGCCTTTTCCAGATCTACAAAACTTAAATACAGATCTTTGTTATATTCCCATGATTTCTCAACTATTTGTCATAAAGTGAAGATCTGATCCCGACAGCCTCTATTTGGCCTGAATCCAGCTTGTTCTTCACCAAGCTTTTCTTCCACATTCTTCTCAACCGTTTCTCAAGTGTACTTGCATAAATCTTACCAGGAACACTCAGTAGGGATAATTATCACATTCAGTTTTATTTCCCTTTTTATAGATGGGTACTATGAGAGCTATACTCCAATCATCTGGAATTCGTCCCTCTGTCCAGGCCTCTGAACTATGCAGTGCAGCCACTTTAAGACTTTTATACCTCCATACTGAAGCATTTCTGGTCAAATATCATCTACTTCAGCTGCCTTTCCACATTTTAAGCTTTTGATGGATATGTATTCCTGATTACATGCATGGTCAGTGTCTTTTACCACTATGCTGTCACTGATTGTTTCATTTAGCAATTTTTCGAAGTAATTACTCCATACATAAAGGATATCTTTTTCTCCCATTTTCATGCCACCTTTATCATCTCTAATTCCTTTTACAGCACTCTTTCCTCCATTTCTGAGCTTCTTCAACAACCACCAGAATCTCATGCCACCTTCTTCATATTTATTATCTATGTTCTTCCAATGACTTTTGTTTATCTAGTTTTACACAGTGTTTAGCTTACTTACATTTGTCTCTGTATTCTCGAACTTATTTGCTAACTTATTTGCCAGGAACTTTTTATATGCTTTCTTCTTTTCCTTCACTGTCTCTTTAACTTCTTGTGTCAACCATGGAGTTCTGATTTTTCTATCCTAGCAGACAACCTCACCAATGCCTCTGGTGAATCAATCAATGCTTTCTTCATGGCTTGCCACTGAATCTCCATCGTTTGGTTGCTGTTCTCAACCTCCTTCATTTTTTCTTGAATAAAGTTTGTGTATTTTAGTCTACACTTCACATCTCAATTGTTAATATTATAGAATAATATTATATTATATTATTTGCTTTAAAACTTTCTTACATGTTCTTCTTTTCAATATGAAATTCAATTTTATCCTGCTCAAGACTAAATGGTGGTCACTTCCAATTTCAAATCCTCATTTTTATGTTGGAACATTGTGTTAGTAATAACGAGTCCATGTCCTGAGCAGAAATCCAACAGGTATTTGCCATTATTATTAGCTTTGCTCTTTTCTCCAAATTTTCCCAAAATATTTTTGTATGTCTGACAATCATTTCCTATTCTGCTATTTAGATCCCCAACAAGGACCAACATTTTGATTTTCATTGTCTTCATTTTCTAAATCCTCAAAAAATTCCCAGAGGAATTTTTTGAGGAGTTAGAGAATTCCTCTTTAAAATTTCTCTTTTCTCTGGGCACCTTGTCATATTCCCATGATTTCTCATAAAGTGAAAATCTAATCTTGACAATGTATTTATTAATTTCTTTTTACTCTCAAGCAGTTTTGAACCAAGGCCGTAATGCTTTTAATTAAAAGAAAAGCAACTAAGGTTATGAAATCAGTGTGTCAGATCTGTTACCTGTGTGTGCTCTGTCCTTGGCTTGTTTAGCAAGATGAAAAATCTGCTATCTCACCTTCCCTTGAGAAAGCTATAGTTCCCATCTAGTAAGCTGATGTCTTAGCAAACTATGTCAGAACATTAGTCTTTATCCAAGAACATAGACTGCTGCCTCGAACTACTTTAATGACAAAAAAAAGTAGCTACATAATAACCACAATAATGCAATGATATCAAAATTTACACCTCTTATCTTGTCTATATACAATACTATATTATGCTGATCAGTTGGAATTTTTAAATATTGGGAGATTTGTAACTTATCAGAATTCTGGATGCATCTGGATGCTCAGGAGACATCTTGCAGGTGTAGCATGGAATGAGGAGCTAGCTGGAAAAGAGATCAATGCAGCTTGGGGATTTTCAAAAAATATCTAGTAGATGCAATGTCTAAATGTATTCAAAGGGTGAGAAGGTTAAATAAGGTAGGTGTGAAATGGATGAATAAAGAGCTTAAGCATGCGATACAGAGAAAAAGGGCATTATGGAGGCAGCATAAGAAAAGTGGAAATAACCAATTCCATGAAGACTACAAAGACCAGGCAAGGCAGGTGACTTGGTTGGTGAGGGTAGCTAAAGAGAGGTATGAACAGCAGTTAGCTAATGAAGCCAAAAAGAATCCTAAGAAGTTTCTTTCAATATGTAGCCAGCAAAAGAAAGAATGGCTATGGAAGGATGACAATGATTGGAGAAAATGGTATAAAGACAGCTGTTCCATAAGGTGTGGTGGAGATACTTAATGAGCAGTTCATAAAGGTCAAGTTCAATATTGTGAATGTGACTTCATGGAGAGATTGAGAGCAGCTGATGATGGGGAAGAGAGACTGACTGTAAGTGAGCAAGAGGTGTATGGGGAGTTGAGCAAACTAGATGTAAATAAGGCTGTGGGACTATTGATAATATATCACCATGTATTCTGAAGGAATGTGCCACGGAGTTGATGCTGGCCTTGACATATTTTATTAATACGAGTCTTGCACTTGGTCAAGTTCCTAAGGAGTGGAAGGAGGGCAAGATTGTGCCGCTTCATAAAGGTGGTGATAGAACTCAAGCATCAAACTATAGGTCTATCTTTGTGTCAATTGTTATAGTTAAGTTGTTGGAGAAGCTTGTGAGAACTAGGATCCAGAATTGGGTTGACAACAATTGTATTATCTTGGATGGAGAGCATGGGTTTGCTAAAGGGAGGTCATGTTTTAATCTACTTACTTATTACAATAAGGTGACTGCTTCCAGGGACAGAGGATAAGGATATACAGTAATGAACTTAGATTTTGCAAAGGCTTTTGATAGATTACCGCATGATAAGTTGATAGTCAAACTGGAGTGGATGGATTGGAGACTGGCTATCTGATAGATATCAAAAAGTTGTATGGGGGAGCGATATCCAAGAAAAGGAAAGTTACTAGTGGTGTGCCTCAGGGGTCTGTTTTAGGGCCATTGCTGTTTAACTTGTAAAAAAAAAAAAAATCAGCTTTTTATTCCCATATATAGGGAGTAGGTGAGGCCATTTAGTCCTATCTGACTTTTGGAGACTGAGTGGGCAGTTCAATCTCCATTGGTACCCAATCAGAGATAGCTGGCCCAAGGCTATTACTAATTAAGTGGCACGCAGTGAAGAGAGACGGTTCAACAAGTGCTGCCATCTCGTGGTCCCTAACACTCGTATTTAATATCTGAAATAATGTGGGTTCTACGGTCGATTTTCTTGAGTTTAAGGGATGAAAAACATGCTTGCCCATGCCAGAGATCGACTAACTCGGGAATCGGTCGAAAAAAGGCTTAGAAAAATTTCTTCTAGTTGCCGACCAGGTTCGAAACCAATAAGTCTTCCTTCGTGCAGCCAAGCACCATGGTGTGCAAACGCCACATCCACTGAGCTACACAGGTTCTTCGTTTAACTTATATATTAATGATATTGATGAAGGTTTGGATGGAGATATTCAGTTATTTCCAGATGATGCAAAGTTGGGATGAACCATGAAGAGTAGAGAAGATGTGGCCTTACAAGAAGATTTGAATAAATTGAATGATTGGGGATGTGAGTTCAATGTTGCAAAATGTAAGATTTTAAAATTTGGAAAACAAAAACAGGATGCAGAATTTATGCTTGGTGAGGATATATTGTTAGAGGTGGAGGAAATAAGAGATCTGGGGGTAATAATGGATAAGGATCTGAAATTTAGGGGACACATAGCCAAAATTGTGAAGACAACACAAAGGCTTCTGGGAATGATGCAGAGGACACTGACTTGTAGAAGTAGGGAGATTCTTGTTCCATTGTATAAGGCTTTGATTAGGCCACACATGGACTATTGTGCCCAGATTTGGTCACCTGGTTTTCAGAAGGATGAAGAGATGTTGGAGAGGGTTCAGAACTGACTGACTAAGGAAGTTTCTAACCTTTGGAATGTCGAGTATGAGGAAAGATTGAGAAGTGCAATTTGCAGAGACTGGTGGACAGGAGGAGGAGGGGAGATATGAGAGAGACCTACAAGTTATTACGGGGTTGTTATAGGATCACTGGAGAGGTTCTACAGAAAATAGTGGGAGAACCAGAGGTCATCCTTGGAAGCTGTCTAAGGAGGGTATGAGTAAGAGAATGAGCAGCAGGTTTTTTTTCATGCAGAGTTGTGAACGATTGGAATGCCTTTCCTGAGAGTGTGGTGTCTGCAGAGAATTTGAGTGTGTTTAAAGCACGGTATGATGAGCTGTGTGTTTGATAAAAGGACCTCCTAGATGAGTCTTTGACTCCATGGGGTCTTGGGTAATAATAATAATCCAAATTAGTGTTCTTAGCTGCTGTGGGAGAAAGATTGTAAATCACATTCAATGCTGGTAAAGGTTTCCAGAATTGTTACTTATCTAGGAGTGATAAAATTATGACCTCAGCATCTCTAAAGTGGATGATGATAAATTCACCACTGTGATCTTGTCACCATTGACTTAAAAACTACAAAATGAACAAATTTGGACTTCTTAAAGTTCTTTAGTAGTTGCAGTTTGGGAGATATAGAGGACAAACTAGAGTTCTGGAGTTAGGATTCCATGCAGTTATTGAAAAGAAGGAATGGCTACACCCACAAAGATTTCCAAAATCAATTTGTTCCGTATTAAATCTACATTATCCCCTGTACAAGTGTTTAGCTTTAGCAGAATGAAACTTTTTAAATTTCAAACAGTTTGGTATTAATGTCCTTGCTTCATTTTGGAAGGCTATAACATAAATAATAAAAACCTATTAAGTTTTTATTTATTATTTAGTTTCTACTTATCTGATGTGCTGTATGAGTGACATTTCAACATTGCATGTGCAGAATCTGTACATTTAATGATAATTCTATCATTAAATTTATTGTTTTCATGAATACTATCATGTCACAGTGTACTATGGAGTTCATCAAATTCTTGATAAGTTTCCTGCACAACATGTAAGGTACATATAGAATACCATGATAATACTGCTTAAATCAAGTTTATATTATTTCTAGCTTCCAATCAACAATTTTCATTCAAATTAATCCATTATTTGTCACATCTTACATTTCAGGTCCTCTAAGGTATCTTGGTCTTCCTTCAGGTTTTTTTTTTCCTGCCATCAAACAACTGTTTTAATTGCCATTCCTCTCCCAGCCTATTTAAGTGACCATATTGCCTTATTAGCTCTACTTAAACATTCATGAATGTTAACAGATATTATCAATGTTTGAAAACATTGATACTATCTGTTAACATCTATAATCTTTTCTTAAAACTCATATCTGATCAACTGTTTTATTTCGAAAACAACTCTCAGATCCACAAGTTAAAACTGGTTTGAAACTATCTTGTACACTGCTATCTTAATGATTCGCTAACTGCTCTTATTTCACAAGAATTTAACATGGCTTCTTTAACAGGCTACTCTCATACTAGCTTTGTTTACTGTATCATCGATATATATGCCAACTTCAGTAACAATTGTGCCTAAATAGCCCAAATATTTTACTTGTTCTATACATTTACCCTTGAGAATGCAGCTGATGTTTTCTAGGTTCCTTCCTATTTTCATATTGCATTTGTTATAGCAAAATATTCTGATTTGGTAAAGAGTAATGCAGTTATTTAAGCATTATATATATATACAGTAAACAGCCCTGTTAAATCTTCAGTTTTGATATCAGATTTATCAATGCCACTTTCCTTCATAATGTGGTCGAATGATGAATAAAAGTGAAGACAGCAAGCACATATGTATTACACCTGGTTTTATATCAAATACCATTTTCTTAAAAAATATATATATGAAACCTAAGCATACAAGTTTGCAAACCTCCACACACAGCATATCAGGATTGAGTATGTGGACAAGTAGTTTCAAAGAAAGGAACCTGTTTGTTTTTTGAAGGTTATAGTATATAGAGAAAACTGAGTGGAAAGAGACAATGGCAAAGCACTGGGATAGATGAAATGAAAAAAGAGGATAAGCAGTTAGCTTGGTGTGACTGGAGCTGGACAGTGAATGGACGATGACAAACAGCTTCATGTGTTTATAGGATGAATGAAAAGTGTAGGAACGGTGTCTGCTAGAACAGTGCTTATAGAAATATCCATAGAAGAGGCAAGTCAGAAATAGTATGTCCATGAGAAAAGGGATCACCCTCTTTTGAATGGTATCAAGCATTTTTAGAGATGTTCTTGGTGCAACATCATAAATATTAGAATAATGCTGTTAAAAAAAAAAAAAAGGAAGATTTCAGATTTATAAGAATTGGAAAAGGTTCTGAGTGAAAAAGGACACATAGTTTAAGACTGAGGGAGGCAATGGATAATTTTCCCTCTAATCTGTATACATGTGCACTGCACAGTATCTGTCACACAACCATGCACGAGGCTGTCTTCTGCTCACTGTCACAGATGATAAAAGCTGATACCAATGGAGTTATTTTTTAACATTGTTTTGATATGTGTATGTGCATTTTATGTACAATATTTTCATTGAAATAAAGACATGCAACTTCTTATGTAACACTTCTTTTTTGAAAATAACTGCCCAAGAAGTAACAGGCTAACAAAATTGGTGTTAGCAAAACACAAGAGGCAAATATATGTAAGATTCTTGTAAATAACAAATACAAGATACAATATTCATGCAATAATGATCGGAGAAGGAAGGATAAGTATAGTATTCAACACTAATATGAAGATAATCTTCTTGAATGGCAGGCAAAATCAAGTAGAGAGATGTGGACAAATATCAAACAGAGAAATGGCCAATGAGACTTACTTGTGCTGGGCACAAGTAAGTCTCATTGGCCATTTCTCTGTTTGATTAGATTACAGAACTCGCATATAAAAAAGGAAAAGTTGGTCCTTGTCGGAGATTTGAACACCACAATAAGAAATTAATACAAACTTATAAAAAAATTTGAGAAAAAGAACAATACTAATAAAAATGGTGATACTTGCTGGATTTCAATAAAGTGTCACTATTATTATTAATACGGGCAACTCCAAGGAGTCCTTAGACTCACTGAGGGAGGCCCTAAACATCATCAAGAACTATCCAACATTTTGCATATTATCTCTCATACTTTGCTTTGAACTTAGTCATGGCACCCACAACAGACTAACCTATTCCACTCATTCACTACTATCCAAGCAAAAAACTTAGTTCTAACTACACTCTTACTCAGTTTCCATGGATGGCGTCTAGTTCTCCCATACCTGTTATGAAAAATTTCCTCTGAATTAATCTCGTAAAAACCCCTATGTAATTTGTATGTCTCAATCATATCACCACTCTTCTGCCTATCAACTAGTTTCTGTAACCCATAAATCTTCAACCTGTTCTCATAAGGTTCATTCCATAAACCTGCTACCATCTTGATCACTCGTCTCTCTGAATCCTCTCCACCGTCTCATCATCACCAAGAAGGGGGTCTTATCAAGGCCAGATAAAAAGGAACAATAACCTGTGTTTCTGCTCGTCAAAGTATTCTTCAGCAACCAAGTGATTTGATGAGCTGCTTTAGCCACTTTTGCTATGTGCCCCCTAAACTTTAACTTGCTATCCACTACCACTCCCAAGTCTCTGGCCTCATCAATTTCTTGGAGATTACCAGCTATATATACCATCAATGTGATATACAGCTGGTAATCTTACACCTTGCCACATTATGCTGACATCCATTCTCTTTTGCACAGTCTGCAAATCTATCCAAATCATCCTGGAAAATTTTGACATCTGCATTAAATTATTGCTCTACCCAACTTTGCATCATCAGCAAATAACTGAACATTTCCTCTGAAATCTTTTTCTATATCATTAATGAACAAACTAAACAGTAGCAGTCCAAGAACAGAACTCTGCAGCACACCACTAGTCACAGGTAATCTTTTGGACTCCTGAATAAACTACCGATTTCTCTCCATCAACAACCCTTCTATCCATCTCCATGTGCTGCAGTTTACTGATTAGAATTCCTTGTGGTATCCTGTCAAAGGCCTCTGTAAAGTCCAGCAGTATCACTGTAAACCCATTACTTTTATCCATCTCAGCTGTCACCATATTATGAAATGTGAGCAAGTTACTGAGGCATGACCTACTCTTCACAAAACTATGATGCCCCAGCCCCTATACAATATACCATTTCCATCTATCCATTCCTGTATTTTGCTCTTGAACAACTTCTCCAATATTTTGACAACTGCTGATATATTGATTGATTGATTGATTGATTGGTAATTTGCTACATCAGTACGCAAGCCTCCTTTATGCAATGGAACTATTTTCCTCTCTTTCCACTCCCCGGGGCTAACCCAAAGCTAAGGCTTAGATTAAACAATATGGTCAAGGGCACTGACAATTCCCTCACCGTTTCACATAAAACTCGAGCTGGTATACATTGCAATCCCACAGCAGTATTCACATTAAAGTTATGCTATGCAGCTCCATTTTATTTACCTCAGTTCCTGTATAAGCCTTTGGGTCTCTCATTCCTGCAATATCACCACCTGGATGATATACACTTGCAAAGTGTTCACTTTGCAAGTGTATATCATCCAGGTTAGTAATTCTACTATTTAAACTGATTGTTACCTCCCTACCATCCACATTCCTTAAAATCATTCTGTCATATACATTGTTTCTTTTACTTGCAGCATATCGAAAGAACTGTTTGGGATTCTCTTTAGCCTGCATTGCTAACTTCCTTTCATAATTGCTTTTGCCTTTCTTACCATGCTAGTTACCCTTCTGGCCTGTGCCTTGTACTGTTTATGTGCCTGCAGGTCAGCTTTCCCCTTAAATTCCACAATTATTTTTTTTTCCAGCTCCAGCTTAATGATAATATTCATCAATTTAACTCCCACTTGATTTACTTTCCTGACTCTAGTTTTTCAGTCTGGTATTACCTCCCTCAAACACTTGTTTACCACTTCTTATGCACTATCAACATCCAGCCCTTGCAGTTTTACATGCCATGGCACCGATGCAAGCAATCTCCTAAGCTTGTCTTACTTACCAGTGCTGTAATTCCACACATACTCCTCACATTTAGCCACCTCTCAGGTCAAGACCATATGACAACTCTCACCAATTGGTGGCAACATGGTCATATTCATTAGACAAATTCTCAAGATCTTCTAAAGAGACGAAATGATTTCCTTAGCCTTACATATCAGCATTGCATTTATATTATGATACCTTTGAACTTCACCTTCCTATCTACAGTAATTTCTGGATGATTGGAATACAGCTTACAAAGCACCCACTTATATAAACCAAATGTGTGAATTACAGATTTCCAGGTAAGACGTTTGCAAGCAAAGTTCAGGCTAAGTAAAACTGTGGAAGGTAAACTTGAAGATGAAAAAGCTGGGTTCGTGCAAAAATGCTTAAGGGTCGAAGCTATATAAATGAGAAGAGACCTCCACATAGCCTTTAAAGAAATGCAGAGAACCGACCAGGGCTTTTGATGTAATGTCCAATCCTCACCTTCTCGTGGTGCACCCTGTTGGGTATCTACCTGGATACCGAACGAACGAGGATGGGCTGGCAATTTGGGATTTAGCTGACCAAATTGTATTTTTATTGGCTTAAACCAAAACACAAAATGATGGTACAACATGATAAAATTTCATGACGGCTGGGGAGTCGCCCGGTTAAACAAGGCTCCCATTGTTTTCACCAGAGAACTAGGGTGAACAGCGAAAAGTCAGCTACTGGAACAAATCCAACATCACCAGAGTTAAAGATCATTATTATCAACATAAGAAGCCTGAATGGAGCTAGCTGAGGAATTAGATAAGTACCAGATAGACATAACAGGGGTGACTGAAACAAAAAAAAAGGACAAAAATTGGTGAGATCTTTCTGAGCAATAAATACAAAATGTTATATTCAGGCAATGACAATCAAGGAAACAGAGTAGCCAAAATATGAGGCTAATCTTCTTGAATGGCAGGCAGTCTCAAATAGAGTGATGTGGGCAAATATGAGAATGCGGAACTGGACAATGAGACTTATTTGTGCCTATAGTCCCACAGAAGGTTCTACTAAGGTAGAAGTGAAGGAATTTTTTGAGGCTTTAGAGAAAGCAACTGACACAATGAAAAAGGAAAAGTTGGTCCTTGTTGAGGATCTAAATAGCATAGTAGGAAATGATTGTCAGACATACAAAAATATATTGGGAAAATTTGGAGAAAAGAGCAAACCTAATAATAATAGCAAATACCTGTTGGATTTCTGCTCAGGACATGGATTGGTTATTACTAACACCATGTTCCAACATAAAAATCTGTACAAATTCACATGGAGAGAAGAGGCAAGGAATAAGAAAAGTCTCATTAACTATGTTATTGTTGATAGTGATGTTTTCTCCCTGGTGCAGGACACCAGAGTGTACAGATGATTTGAAATTGGAAGTGATCACTATTTAGTCTTGAGCAGGATAAAATTGAATTTCATATTGAAAAGAAGAACATGTAAGAAAGTTTTAAAGCGAATAAAAGTTGAGCATCTCTCAGATCTGAACTGTAGACTAAAATACACAAAAATCATTGAAGAAAAAAATGAAAGAGTTTGAGAACAGGATTCAAACCTTGGAGATTCAGTGGCAAGCCTTGAAGAAAACATTGATTGATTCAACCAGAGAGGCATGTGGTGAGGTTGTCTGAAAGGAGAGAAAAATCAGAACTACATGGTGGACACAGGAAGTTAAAGAGGCAGTGAAAGAAAAGAAGAAAACATCTTCAGGACTAGGGTAAGGTGGTACAACACTGGCAACTCGTTGCAAAAGTGGAGCAAGCTAACATCACTCTTATCTCAGTATCTCCTATAATGCAATACACATCTCCTTGCAGATATGTCTAATGTTATGCATTAAGGGAAGGGCCACTACCCAGACTAGTTTCGACCTTTATTGAGGTCTCTTCAGTGGGAGCCAGGCCCAAGTGGAGATATGAGGCAGAAGCATTAGCAAGGTCATCTCTACCTATAGGAGTTGCCAAACAGTGTGCCACCTTTTTATTAAATTACTCTGGATTTAGAGAAAGATGCTGAAAGTTTATTTTTTTTTTCACTTGGTTAAACTATAATAAATTTAGATAAAGGATTAAACTAAATTTATTATAGTCTAACCAAGTGAAAAATAAGCTTTCAACATCTTTCTCTAAATCCAGAGTAATTTAATAAAAAGTTGGCACACCGTTTGGCAACTCCTATAGGTAGAGATGACCTTGCTAATGCTTCTGCCTGGTATCTCCACTTGGGCCTGGCTCCCACTGAAGAGACCTCAATAAAGGTTGAAACTAGTCTGGGTAGTGGCTCTTCCCTTAATGCATAACATTAGATATATCCGCAAGGAGATGTGTTTTGCATTATGGGAGATACTGAGATAGGAGTGATGTTAGCTTGCTCCAACTTTGCATCGCGTTGCCCGGTGTTGTACTACCTTACCCTAGTCCTGAAGATACTTTCAGGTGCAAACTTTGTTTGCTCACACATGGATAAAGGATTAAACTAAATTTATTATAGTCTAACCAAGTGAAAAATAAACTTTCAAAAAGAAGAAAACAAATGTAAGAAGGCTAAACACTGTGTAAAACTAGCTAAACAAAAGTCATGGGAGGACTTTGGTAAGAACATAGAAAATAAATATCAAGAAGGCGGCAAAATATTCTGGAGGTTGTTGAAGCTCAGAAATGGAGGAAAGAGTGCTATAAATGGAATTAGAGATGGTAAAGGTGACATGAAAATAGGAGAAAAAGATATTCTTGAAGTATGGAGTAATTACTTTGAAAAATTGCTAACAGAAACAAGCATTGATGACAGCACAGTGGTAAAAAAAAACTGACCAGGCATCCAGTCATGGATAGATATCTATACTTGAAGTAGAAAAGCCATTAAAAGTCTGAAATGTGGAAAGGCAGCAGGAGTAGATGATATTTGACAAGAAACACTTCAGTATGGAGGTATAAAAGTCTTACAGTGGCTGCACTGCATAATTCAAAAGGTCTGGACAGAGGGACGATTTCCATGATTGGAGTAAAGCTCTCCTAGTACCCATATATAAAAAGGGAAATAAAACAATGCGAGAATTAGAGAGGTATTTCTCTACTAAGTGTTCCTGGTAAGATTTATGCAAGTATGTTTGAGAAATAGTGGAGAAGGATTGTGGAAGGGAAGCCTGGCGACGAACAAGCTGGATTCAGGCCAAATAGAGGCTGTCTGGATCAGATTTGTACTTTATGACACATAGTTGAGAAATCATGGGAATATAGCAAAGATCTGTATTTAAGTTTCGTAGATCTGGAAAAGGCATATGACAAGGTACCAAGAGAGAAGCTATTCAATATGCTACAGTTATATGGTGTCAATGGGGCATTATATCAAGCAATACTTAGTCTTTATGTGAGTTGTAAGTCAGCAGTTAGAATTGAAGGAAGTACAGGAAGATGGTTTATTGTTAAATCTAATTTATCTCAGGTCTTTGCTTTATGCTGATGATGTTATACTTCTAAATAAATCCACTACAAGTCAAGTCTGCAAGATTCCCTTACTAAAGTGAATAACTGTTGTAATAGATATGGTATGAAGGTCAGCCTTAAAAAGACAAAGACAATGAAAATAGGCAGAAACACTGAAAATATCAACTGCATTGTGAATGGAGAACCTATACAACAAGTAAAACATTTCAGTTACTTAGGCATGATTTTTAGTGAAAATGGTAAATTAAATATAGAAATAGACACAGAATCAACAAAGCTGGTATGGTAGGATGTCAACTGAATAAATGTATATGGAATAAGAGAGAAATTAGGCAAAACAGTAAATTAGCTGTATACAAGACAGTATTCAAGACAATTTTAACTTATGGATCTGAACTCAGCTGGGTCAGAAGAAAAACACTTGACCAAAGACAAGAGACTGCAGATATTAGAGTCCTGAGAAAGATTAAAGGTGTGAGCAGGTGGCATCAATGGCAATATTATATTAAAAACGAGGATATTAGGAAAGAACTTGACATTGTCAGCATCCAGGACTGCATTAGCAGAGCTAATCTCATGTGATATGGTCACTTAAACAGAATGGGAGAGGAAAAATTAGCAAAACGAGTGTTCTCTGCCATGTTGGCAGAGAACAAGACCCAGAGGCAGACCAAGATATAGGTGTATTGATACAATAAAAAGTGCCTTAGAAGATAGAAATATAAGATCTGATACTGTTGGAGTCTTGACAAATAACAGACTGATTTGGAGGAAAATTGTAGATAGGAAGTTAGTAATCACGTAATTGCTCACGTAGTACTATCATATCCTGTCACCTCTTGAGGGTATATATCAGGATTTTGATGATGATGAATGGATCATATTTTCGCTTATGTTTTGTGGATCTGGAATAGGCATATGCTGAGAGAGAGTGAAAAGCTGTTTCAGAACAACAGTTATATGGTGTAAATGACTTTATATCAGGCAATACATTGTCTATGTTTGAGTTATAAGTCGCCCAAGAAGATGGTTTGATGTTAAATTAGGTGCGAGACAAGAGTGAGCACTATTTCCACTGCTGTTCATCATCCATATGGATCACATTATGAAATAAAGTGGCATTACACCTGATACCAAAATTGGAGCTGTTAATCTCAGCTCTTTACTGTATGCAGATGATGTTATACTCTTTAAAAATCCTGCAGTACTAGATTTCTTTACCTAAATTGAATAGCTGCTGCTGTAATAAACTTGGTATGAAAATAGGCAGGTACAGTGAAAATATCTGCAGCATCCTACAAATGACAAACCCATAGAACAATGAAAACATTTCAGCTGTATAGGCACAATTTTTAGCAAACAGCATTATGCAAAGTTGGTTATGGCAGGGAGTCAAATGAATAAATCTGTGTGGAATAAGAGAGAAATTAGCTATATACAAGCCATTGTTCAAACCAATTTTAGTTTATCAATCTGAGAGCTGGGTTAGAACAATTCAGTTGATCAAAAACTTCAGACAACAGATATGAGAGTTCTGAGAAAAATTAGGGATGGCATCAATGGAAGAATCATATTAAAATTTAAGATATTAGAAAGGAACCTAAAATTGTTGGCATTTAGGACTGTGCGAGTAATCTCAGGTGATATGGACATTTAAATAAAATGGCAGAGGTGTTTGATACAAAGATAGTAGAAAAAAAAAAAAAAAGACCCAGAGGAAGAACAAGATCTAGGTGGACTAATGCAGTAAGCAGTGCTTTACAAGACTGAAATATAAGATCTTACAGATAAGACAAATTTGGATGAAAATTATCAATAGAAAGTTTATATCTGCCACAAAGTATTTATTATCAATGTATCCTGCACACCCCAGGACTTTGATAATGAAAAGTTGATTTTCTTAATGACAAATACAAATTTTTTGAATAGGTTTAATTTGTGACTAATTCAAAAGAATCATATGCAAGTTAAACAATTTCAAGTATTCTAAAGTTAAACAGCAAGGAAATGACTAGTTTAATTTTCAATCCTTCTGGCACCTACGCTGCCCAATCCCCCAAGTTCTGGACTGGTAGGCCGGTTCTCCTTGAATTCTGATGACTCGAAAGGGGGTTCTGCCCCCTGCTGCCCCCCCCCCCCCAAGTTCTGGACTGGTAGGCCAGTTCTCCTTGAATTCTGATGACTCGACACTCAGAGTAGCCCGAGTTTCAAAATGTTTCAAAAAATGTGACATAAAAAAAAAATATATATATATATATAAATTACAGCTACATAGGAGTTGCTCTTAAGATAACAGTCTCCCAAATTTTTCGTAAATTATAATGCAACCTTATTTGGTTCAGGTTTAGAAAATTCTTCATAGCCATGGCTGCCTCAAAAAAATGGGGTGTTGGCTGTTTAGATAAGTGACGATCACGTCATATATACAAATTTATTATATATACAGGTTACTTTACACAGAAAGGAAAAATCTACAAAAGATTAGTGGTACTGCTATGGTTTCACCCCCCCCCCCCAGCAAACTTTTACATGGAACACTTTGAAAACAAAGTACTTACCGCAACTACATACATAATGCAGTTATGCTATGCTGATGTGTTTGCCATTTGGTCCCATGGACAAGACACTTTGGATGCGTTTGTCACTTACTTAAGCAGCCAGTACCCCGAAATCCACTTCACAGTAGAAAATGAATCTAATAACTGTTTACCTTTTCTTGACACATTAGTCACCTGCCTTTCAAATGGATTACTATCTTTTCCATTCACAGAAAGCCAACACACACACACACACACACACACACACACACACACACACACACACACACACACACACACACACACACACACACACACACACACACACACACACAGGAAGATATCTACATAAACAATCAAATCCAGTCCAACAGTATGGTATTTTACAAACAGAGCCATTTGTTCTAAATACAGCTCTGTCCACAGAACTCAAATATCTGCACCATACTTTCTTGGCCAACAGCTACAATTCCTACAAAATAGATAAAATACTACACAGCCCCATTACTTCTCCCTCTTCTAATACACAAGAAACACAATACCATTTCTATTCCCAATGTCAGAGGTACATCAGAAAAAATAGCTAAAGTACTAATGAAACATGGCCTTTGCACCACATTCAAACCTCATGTTAAATTAGCAACTCTGATCCACTTGCCTTAGGATAAACTTTACCCTCTAACACACCCTGGAGTGTATGAAGTTCCTTGTGACTAGCTTGGTCTACTATGAGCAAACAGGAAGATCTGTTAACATCTGCCTGGAAGAACATAAAAAATACATTTGCTACTATTCTTATGACAAGGTCCGGACTGGCAGACCATGCTTTGGACACCCCTTCACACAGGATTAGATGGAAGAAAACTAAGGTGCTATTTAGAAGTTTTACAGATTAGTTTATTATTTTGAGTCAGCCATGGTTATGAAAAATTCTTCGAACCTGAACAAATATGGTTGCATTAATTTGCCAAAAAATTTGGGAGACTGTTATCTTAAGAGCAACTCCCAGCTGTATTTTTTTTTAAAACATCAGAGGGTGCCAAAATAGGACATTAGATCTTTTATCTGGTTCAATTGTATGGTATCACTACCCACTGTCACATATATGTGTTGTGCTGATGATGCTGATTTGAAATTCAGTGAAATATATTGTTATGTGCCATTCAGTCGTTTTTGACTTTTGGTGATCTTGCAAGCAAAGGCTTTCCCATCCTACTCAGCCTCTTATCCTTTCTTTCAACAACTGTAAGTTCTTTTATGTTGTCCATCCAACTCGTTTGTGGTCTTCCTCTTCTTCTCATTCCCTCAATCTTCCCCAACATAACTGCCTTTTCCAATGACTCATCAGCTCGCATAGTATATCCAAAGTACATCAACTTCTGTTTAGCGATCATCATCTCCAAGGAGCATTCTGTCATTCTTGCAATCCATGAGATTCTTAATAGTCTCCTCCACACCCATAATTCAAATGAATCAATTCACTTTCTTTCTTCTTAATAATCCAGCTTTCACATCCATTAATCACTACTGGAAATACTATTGCTTTGACAATTCTAAATTTTGTAGCCTTACTCATGCCTTTATCTTTCATAATTTTTGCCAGGTTTAACATCGCTTTTTTTTCCACAACTATCCTTCTTTTAATTTCATCTTCACATTTACCATCATTTCTGATTCTGGACACCAGTAAATCATAACTTTCAACAATTTCTATTTTATCTCCCTCTATTAAAAATTAATTTAAATTGCCAGAGGCCATCACTTTTGTTTTGCTGATATTTAAATTAAGCCTGGCTTTGAAACTTTCCGTGTTAATCAATACAATCAACTGCTCCAGATCTTTCTTAGTTTTTGCTATGAGGGTTGTATCATCTGCTATATCTTAAATTATTTATTTTCCTGCCACCAGTCTTAATTCCAGCACGATCTTTGTCTAAATCAGCCATTCTCATAACATTTTCACTATAAATATTAAAAAGGTAGGGCGACAGCATACAACTCTGCTTTTTCCACTCGAACACTGTCTGTTTCTCTAAAGACTGTTTTTACTGAAGCTTCTTGGTTGTCATACAACTCTCTTATCAAGAGAATTAAATGTTCAGGTATTCTCTCATTGATCTCATTACAATCCACAGTCTGTTGTGATCCACACAATAAAGCTTTCTTATAATCAATAAAACAAATCAATACTTCCTTTTGAAATTCTCTTGTTCTTTCCATAATCCACTTAATGTTTGCTATTTAGTCTCTAGTTCCTCAATCTCTCCTAAAGAGTGCCTGTTCTTGTGGCATTTCTCTATTCACGTATGGCTCTAACCTTTGTTGGATCACTTTCAGCATAACTTTACTTGCATGTGAAATTAAAGCAATGGTTCTATAATTATTACAATCTCTGGCATTTGATTTTTTTGGGGGTTAGGATGAATACTGATGGTTTCCAATCTCTAGGCTAGTATATTTTCTTCCAAACCTGTTGACAAATTTCAGTCAATATATTCACTACTTCATCCCCAGCTGTTCTCAATAATTCCACTGCCATGATAGCTTTTCCTTTTGGCAGTTGTTCCATTGCTGATATTACTTCACTTTTAATTGTCAGAGGTTCCTCAACAAATTCTCCTTTAATATAGTATTATTGTTCTTGTACAAATCCTCTACATACTCTTTCCATCTTTTTTTCACTGCTTCTTCCATCAGACATTTACATGAATTACTTTTTACAACTCCAAATCTAGGGATAAATTTCCCTGTAACATTTATTTTTCTAAACAGATCTTTTGTTTTCCCATAATATTGCTTTCTTAAATTTCCTTGCACCTTTTCCTCATCTTTCCTAGCCTGTCTTTGGAAATCTGCACTCAGTTGTCTAACCATTTCTTTGTTTCTCTAAAGTTTCATTTTTCTTCTTTCTTCTGCTATTTGAATAGCTTCTTCTGACAACTATTTACAATCTTTCTTTCTTGTTGCTTTATTAAAAGTATTCTTTGCCACTTCTATGATTATGCATTTTGTTTCTTCCCACAGTTATTCTCCAAACTTTTTAATTTCTTTCTGACTCTACTTTAAATGCCTAATTTATAGGGCCTAAATCAAATCTGATACTGTCCTGTTTCTTCTTAGCCCTTAATTTTAATTTAACTTCAGCTATTAACAATTCAGTCCACGTGGTTAGCGTAGTGGCTTTGCACTTCGCAACCATATGCCTGGGGAAGGAGTGTCCCAGGTTCGATTCCCATCGAAGACGTGAGGAACTTGAGGATCTTCCTCAGGCATAGCCAAGTTAGCCAGTCTTGGGCGCGGGCAGTAGGGTTTTTTCTGCCAGTTTATCTGGCGTTTTTCATCCCACAAACAGGCAAACAGGCCCCATGAACATACCTCTCTACAGTCCAGAATATATCCTCCCAGCGGCAGACTAGGCGACAGGTCGGCTGGGAGTGGTACTAACAAGTAGTCGCATCTAAGTAACACGCAGACCCCGCATAGGGAGCGGGAATAATGCGCAGTGAAAGAAAGAATTAACAATTCGTGATCTGTCCCACAGTCTGCATTAGATAGTGTTTTGGCTGCCTAGATAGCACTCCTCCACTTACTGCTGGCAACAATATAATCTATCTCATATCTGTATTTTCCATTAGATGAAGTCCATGTGTACAATCTTCTCCTATGTTGTTGGAAGCAAGTGTTTGCAATAAAGTAACTGTTCTCAACAAGAAACTCCAACATCCTTTCTCCTGCTTCATTCCTCAGTACTAAACCAAATTTTCCAGTGATGCCTCATTCTTCTTTTTCACCCACTTTTGCATTCCTATCACCTAATATCAAAAGAAAGTCTGTTTTATCAGTAGTGTATACTACTTGTTGTAGGCTGCTATGAAATCCTTCTACCACATCTTCACTTGAATCTGTAGGGTGCATACACCTGTATGAGTGTAACATTCACTGGATAAGCCTTTATTCTGATTAGAATTATTCTACCAAGACACTGGATTGTAATCCAAAATGTATTTTCTGTATTCTCTTCTTCTTACTATGAATGCTACTCCATTTCTTCAAAGGTTTCATGTCCAGAGGAATACATCATAAAATCATCAGTATCAAAGTGACCAATTCCTGTCCATCTCAGTTTGCTGATTCTTAACATCTTAATTCGAGTTCTTCTCATTTCTTTCTTTACTCGTTCCAGTTTTCCTTGATACATACTTCTTACATTCCATGTTCCTATTTTATGCAAATCAGTAAAGCAGAGGTGTCTTCCTCTGAGATTAACTCTATCAGAAGTTGAACTACCAGAAGGCTTTGATCCAGCTTCATCATTTTTGTTAACTTCATTGGAAGTTCCTCTCTGCTCTTATCACAATAACTTAAACCTCTGTTCATAAGATTTTCTTGGCAAAATATATCCAGAAGTGGTGGTTTGCCATTGCCTTCTTCTGTGTTCGTTTAGCCTACTAAGTATAAGACTAAACAAACTGCAAGAAATGAAGAAAAGTAAAATAAGAAAGATTTGGGGAGGGAGAAGAGGCAAGAAAAAAAGAAGAGTAGGGACCAGTCCACAAATAATACAACAGATATGTATTAGATGAAATAAGGCATGGTCCAGCATCAGGTACCTCGGGTTCGTCATTCCCATATTCATTAAAGTTGAGTCTTTGAGGGAAGCAAAATATAAGCAAGTTAATAAAACATCTCTTTATAAAGCAGTCTGTTTGGTGTTGTTAATACTGTTAAAAATAAGTCATGAATAACAGTCAATACCTAAGTTTATCTGTTAGACTGTACACTTAAAATCATGCTAATAAAGTCTACTCACTTTTCATCTGCCACAAATCTCCATAAATATAGCTGGAGATAATGAGTATCTACCTGCACCTGCTGGAGCCCATTTCGACTAAATGTGCGTAGCCGTACACATTCCAGAAATGTCTAAAATAATTTAAGAATTAACAGTCAGACTAAATTTATAATTAAAAATATATATATTTTACTTATATTTATATGCCATCTATTTATTAATTCAATACTTCTCTAGTTTGATTTTTATTTGTTAATGTGAATTCCATCTCTGAAAGACTGTTAGAGAGTATATTCATTTTGTGAATGTGATAAGATTTAGATAATCTGGAAACTCTTCTATAACCCATACATGGAATTTAAGTTTCTAATAAGCAAGATTATGATGGTACACTGGGTGATGAATTTCACCTCTACCTAAAAAAGGGTAGAGAGCTTTATCATATGCATGATATTCATGATGAATATCCTACATATAATAAAGCTCAATGTTTTGCCTTTTTGAAATTAAAGCTGCACAACTACTCTAACAAAATTTTCACACCTGAATCATGAACTTGAATGATTTGCAGTCATTGCGGATAAAATAAGGTGTCTGTGGAGCATTATGGTAGCATTCATTTTATATTGGTAGAACAAAGCCTTAATAGACGTGATCTAAATTTGTGGGATTTTCTGCAATGCAGTGCGGTGTTATGAAATGTATTTGTAGAGAAAATTAAAACTGGAGAGAATGCAGCAATTGATAGTAGAGCAGACGTACTAACTGGAGGATGAAAAATGTTATTAATGACAAAAGTAAGGCTGTGAAAATATAGCAGAATGAAATAGACATTAATAAAGAAATAGCACACTTTAATGCTATCCTTCACAGGACAAAGTGTGAAACTGAAAAACTGCAGAAAAAGCAGGAGATTAGTAGGGCTAAAAAGAGAAAGAAGCAGGTGGTCCAATGCAATAATAATAAAGACTAAGTGGACAAACAAGAAAATCAAGGAGACTCAGTGATCAGGGGAGTACTTAATAAAAATACAAAATCATATTTCACTAATGCAAAAATTCACAATATTAGTCATGCCATCTGGATGCAAAAAAGTAAGTCGAAGGAAATGATCGTCTTGGTTGCCACAAATGATTTGAGAGGCAAAAAGTATTCTATGAGAGAAAATGAGTGAGTCTATATGTAGGTTGTGCAGAAGGAATGATGTAGGATCTATGCTCTGTGTTTGACGGAAAGAAGGGTTTGTAAAAAGCTGATGGACTATTCTGATGGTTTTGGTGTTAGGTGTCTAGAGAGAGAGCTTCGTTCACCAAGTATCCTAAAGTGCAAATTCAAGAAAACTTAAACAGGTATTAGTATGAAGGCACCCATGAGGCGAGAATGACCAAAGGCAGAATCTAGTCTCTCAAGCAAAAATATTGAATAGGGTAGTCAATTCAGGAATAAAGGTGAGTAGGGGGCCTTAAGGGATGCTGCAGTTTCTATTTACTAATGCCAAAAGTATCAGGAACAAGAGGGAGGAGTTTTTGTCACTGGTTAGTGCTATCTCGGCAAAAGTTATAGGCATTAGTGAGACTTGGCTAATAACTGATGATGTAGTTACAGAGATAGAATGTGAAGGGTTTAGTATTTTCAGGGAAGATAGAGAAGATAGGATGGGGAAAGGGGTACTACTGTTAATAGTGGATGAATTGCCGATAAAAAAGAATTGCAGATAGGCAGGAAGGTTTTGTTCTTTTAAAGCAATCTGGTGTGAGATTAAGGCCAGCAAGATGAAATATACAGTTGGTTGTTGCTATAGGCCAGGGAGTTCCACAGTTGATCTGGAAGACATGCACTGCCAAATTAGTATAATGAGTACAGGTCAAGTGATCTTTATAAGGAACTTCAAGTATGAAAATATAGACTGGAAGGAAGAAAGATCACATGGCAAGAAGGAAATAGAATTTATGCACCTACTAAGAGATAATTACTTGAGGCAGCATGTGATGGAGGGGTGTGAGAGTATTGGACCTGGTCAAAGGATCAGAAGAGCTATCCATAACCAAGGCCATGTTGCTTATGATTGGTGAAAGTGACCATGCAGTCTTCACTTGGTAGATCATACTACATGAGGAATATTCTGTCAAAAAGGGGTATTGTATGAAATTACAAAGCAGGTGATTATGACAAGCTTAAGAAAAAGCTTAAATCTGTTAGGTATAAAACACTGCAGAGTCAGGATGTTAGTAGTGCATGTGATATTGTTAAGGGTCATTTAGAGGAAGCAGTATTAAATTGTATACCCAAGGTAAGGAGAGTTTTATCAGGTAGGAGTTAGATGGATGGCTAATGTCATTAAGTATGAGCTGTAGAAGGTATAGACAGTCGATTCCGTTTAATTGGGCCACTGGTTAATTGGGGAAGCTGCATTTTTGGGCCAAATCTCAAAGAATGGAAACCAAACCAACATATTAATACATAATTTAAACACTTAATTGGGACAACTTTTCGCTTAATTGGGACAGTAGCTGAAAAGGAATTTAGCAATTTTTGATATATTTTATGGATTTTTCGAAAATATGGCAACACTATGTACACTAATATTTGGCAACACTAGCGTGATGTGAATCTGTTATCTTTCGTCGTGCATCTGGCAAGTACGCGTCTACTTAAGAATCTACCCTTACTATATACTGTACCTAGCGATATCGATTTATTGTGTCAATGTTATTTAAAATTTTTAAATCTTTGCCAAGATGCTAAGAAATGATTTTACACTTTCAAGTAAAATTGCTTTGCTGGATAAAATTAAAAGTCAGCCATTAAATACAAGCCATCGTAGACTTGCTGATATAACTGGTGTACCAAAATCTACCATAGCGCGTATCCTACAACAAGAAAATCAACTGCTTGACGAGTGGACATTACAGAAAGAAATTCCAGGAACATCCAAAAGAAAGCGTGATGGAAAGGATCCAGAAGTCGAAGAAGCATTAGATCAATGGTTTTCTATAGTTAGCAGGCGAGGCATGAATATCAGCGGCCCAGTGTTGAAGGTGAAGTCAGAGGAGATCGCTAAAAAGCTGGACCACAACGATTTTAAAACAACTGCTGGTTGGTTGTCTCGATGGAAAGCGAGACAATATCAAATTTAAAAAAGCGCACAGCGAAAAGGGCAGTGCCGACAATGTAAGCTGAACAATGGCAAAATACTAAAATCCTTACTTTTTTAGAGAATTTCTGTTCAGATGATATTTACAACACTGATGAAACTGGCCTCTATTATCGTGCTATGCCAGAGGCTCCTTGTATTATAAGCACATTGCACTGTCATGGTATAAAAGGGCAATGGACCGCATTACTGTGTTATGCTGTGCAAATATGTCGGGTACGGACAAACGAAAACTACTAATCGTAGGAAAAAATGCTAAGCCTTGATGCTTTAAGGGGTTAAGAATAGAGAGTTTACCAGTAGAGTACCATGCCAATAGTAATGCGTGCATGACTTCTGAAATTTTTTGGAATTGGCTTACGAGTTGGGATGTAGAATTACAATGTAAGCAGAGGAAACTTTTGTTGCTTCTTGATAATTGTGCTGCACACCCTCATTTAGATAATCTAAAAAATATAAGGCTGGAATTTCTTCCTCCTAATACCTTAGTGCAACCAATGGACATGGGGATAATAAAAAATTTAAAGATGTTGTATCGAGGAAAATTGGTTAATTACATACTGGAATCCATTGATGAAAACCTATTAACAAGTTCATCAACAGCCAGACAGATCAGTGCAAAAATTTCCATTTTGCAAGCAATACAGTTTGTCTCTGACAGTTGGCGAGCTATAAAAAGCAGTACAATACAAAACTGCTTTGCTGCTTGTTGGAGGTTCTTGAAATTTTGAGTAGTGATGAAAATGAAGACATACTGCAAGCTCCTATCATGAATAATGAAGAATTTTCAACAATAAATGACAATTTATCATGTTACGATGAAAATGAAAACTTTGAAGATGCAATTGTTGAAGCCAAACATTAAAAATTTGACGATGAATGCGATGATGACCCATCTATGCTTGTAACTAATCGTGAGGCCAAAAAATTTATAGTCGGGTTACAGCGGTATTTTATGCAGGAAAGTAATGAAGGAAGCCCTATCCGCAATGAATATCTGTGCTGATTTTGTAGATCTGCAAAATTTCAAAAGCAAAAGACAGACTACACTTGATGCATTTTTACAGAATTAAAATTTGAAATTGTAAAAGTTATCATGTATGCATTATTTTTTCTGCACAATTCATAGTACAAATATTTTCTGTATTTTGGTTTAATAAACCATTAAAATAGGTACCTAATTATTATTATTTTTACCTACTTATTTATTTACTGCATATTACATATTTTATTTTAGAATTTATTATTAGTTCGTTTAATTGGTGCAGCCGCTTAATTGGGCCAAAATGGATTAGTCCCAACGTGTCCCATTTAAGCAGAATCAACTGTATATAAAAAGAAACATGACCAGCAAACTCATAACCAGTGCAAGGCTCAGGCAAGAAAGGTGATCAGCATGGCAAGGAAGGCAAAATCCGATTATGCGAAAAATCTAGCCGAGCAGGCCAAAGGAAATTCCAAAGAATTCTCTCGTTATGTGGCAAGTAAGAAGAAGAATAACCTTAATTGAGTGATGATGATGGTCACAAGGTGAGAGATATGAATAAAATAGTTCAGTTACTGGGTGACCACTTTGCAAGAGTATATCAGCCTAGTGAGGTTACTGCTTTAACCTATGTGATAGACATTAATGTGGGAACAGAAATGGATGAATTGGAGGTTCTTAGGATATTGCAGAATGTAAACGCAGCTGTGGGATTAGATAGGATATCAGCTAGGGTTTTGCGAGATTGTACAAGAGAACTGGCAATGCCTCTGGCTAGGCTCTTTAATTTAAGTCTCAGCTCTGGTAGAGTTCCAAAGGAGTGGAAAGAGGGCAATATAATCTCCATGCATAAGGGAGGTTTGAAGATCTCAGGAGTGGTGGTTAAAGTAGTAGAAAAATTGGTCAAAAAGAGAATTCAAGTATGGGTGGATAAAAATATGATGTGGAATTATCGGGCTGGTAAGTATGACAAGCTTAGGAGTTTGATTGGTTCAGTGCCATGGCATGTAAAACTGGAAGGGCTAGATCAACATCTAGCCCTTGCAGTTGATAGTGCATGGGAGGCGGTTAGGAAGTGTTTGCATGAAGCAATGGCTGACTGTATACCTAGAGTCCGAATAATAAATCAAGTAGGGGTTAAATGGATGAATAACACCATTAAGCTTGAGGTGCAAAAAAAAAAAAACTATGGAGGGAATTTAAGGAGAAAGGTGACCGGCACATGACCGGTATAAAGCGCAGGCCAGAAGGGGTAATGAGTGTGGTAAGAAAAGCAAAAACGGATTATGAAAGAACATCAGCCATGCAGGCTTAAGAGAATCTCAAACAGTTTTTTTGATATGTTGCAAGTAAAAGAAAAAATGTATATGGCAGAATGATTTTAAACAATGCCAATGGTAGGGAGGTAACCGAATCAGTTGATATAGTTGAATTACTGAGCGAGCACTTTGCAAGAATATATCATCCACGTGGTGACATTGCAGGAATGAACGAACCAATAGATTATACGGGAATTGTGGTGAATGAAGTGGAGGTGAGTAGTCTATTACAAAACCTCGATGTCAATGCATCTGTGGGATTGGATGGTATACCAGCTCGTGTCGTACATGAAGTGGCTAAAGAATTCTCAGTGCCCTTGAACATTCTGTTTAATTTGATTCTCGGGTCTGGGTTAGTCCCGAGGGGTGGAAAGAGGGGGAAAATAGTTCCACTGCATAAAGGAGGTTCCAAGACTGCTGTTGTAAATTACCGACCGATTAGCATATCAGGAATCGTTGTCAAGGTCTTGGAGAAATTAGTCAAGAAAAAAATACAGGATTGGATAGATGAAAATGGGATACTGTATGGGGGACAGCATGGTTTTGTGAAGGGTAGATCATGCCTCAGTAACTTGCTCACGTTTTTTAACACAGTGACGGCTGAACAAGATAAGGGTAATGGGTTTACAGTGATTCTACTGGACCTTGCTAAGGCCTTTGACAGGATACCACATGGAATTCTAATCAGTAAACTGCAGCATATAGGGGATGGATATAGGGTTGGTGAGATGGATAGGAGGGTGGTTGATGGAGAGATGAGATATCAGACAGTGGTTTATTCAGGAGTAGAGTCCAAAAGACGGCTTATGAGTAGTGGTGTGCCGCAGGGTTCTGTTCATATCACATTGGTGGAACCATACTCCAGGAGATTTATGAGGCCAGGGATTTGGGGGTGTTGGTGGATAGGGAGTTGAAGTTTAGGGGGCACATCGCAAAAGTGGCTAATTCAGCTCATCAAATCACTTGGTTACTGAAAAATACTTTAACAAGCAGAGACAAACAAGTTATTGTTCCTCTGTATCGAGCCTTGATAAGACCCCATCTGAACTACTGTGCCCAGATATGGGTGCCAGGGTTTCTTCTTGATGGCGAGGAAGTGGAGAGGATCTAGAGACGAGTGACCAAGATGATAGCAGGTCCATGAAATGAACCTTATGAGAACAGGTTGAAGATTTTGTGGGTTGCAAAAATTGGTTGATAGGCAGAAAAGGGGTGATATGATTGAGACATTCAAATTACTAAAGGGTTTCTATAAGATTAATGCAGAAGATATTTTTGAGAATAGGATTGGTGGTGGGAAGACTAGGGGCCATACATGGAAGCTGGGCAAGAATGTGGTTAGCAAGGGTGTTAGGGCTAGGTTTTTTACTTGGAGAGTGGTAAATGAATGGAATAAGCTGCCAGAGTCGTTTTGTGGGTGCTATGACTGTGAATAAGTCCAAGGAGAGGTATGATAGACATTGTGTGAATGTTGAATAGTTGTTCTTGACATGATGTTAGGGCCTCCCTTGATGAGTCTGTCGACCCCTTGGAGTTGCCCGAAATAATAATAATATAATGTTGTATGAGGGGCAACCTGGTTTTGTGAAGGGTGTGAAGTGAATCCAGTGGAATCACTATATAGCCATTTCCTTTGTCCAGCAGAGTACAAAGGAAATGGCTATATAGTGATTCCGCTAGATTTTCAAAGCCATTTGACAGAATACCACATGGAACCGTTATGCAAATTGGAACAAAGGAGAATTGATATGAAGCTGATTAAGTGGATAAGAGGGTGGCTGCTAGACTGATATCAAAAAGTATTATATGGAGGGGCAGAATCAAAGCAAAAACAGATGACTAGTGGTGTGCTGCAAGGTTTGGTGCTGGGACTATTGGTGTTTGATTTAACTGTAATTACTAATTACAGTTAAATCAGTTCAATAAGTGTCCATTGACTTATATATTTGTAGTATAAAACAAGACACAGACACCCCCTCACTGAATTCATTCGTGTTCACTAAAAAAAATTTACTGTTTCATGAAAAGAAATTTTATATAGTAGCTGTCTATGCAAGAAGACATCTTTTATATCTTTCTGCTCAAAATTAGCCAATAAATTCATTAAATATTACATGAAAGGACATTTATTCAGAAAGTATTCTTGAATAATTCTGTTCCTATTTTATTATAATAGCTTGCATTTTAATCACTGTACTGGTGTTAACCTGTTTACATGTCAATAAATAAATAGAAATTATAAGTGTCCACTGAAATTGAAAAAACATTTGGATATTATTATTATTGGAGAGATGCCTCCATGGAGCCTGTCTGGTTGGCCGAGTGGTTAGCGTGTCCGCTCTCCAGCCAATAGGTTGTGAGTTTCGAATCCCGCCATAGACATGTATGTTTGTGATTGTCCTACAAACTTTGTGTGGAAAGGGAATCTGCAACCCTACCACTTATTCTAGCAGAAGACATCATTGCCAAAACCATGTGTGGTACGGCAGTGACCATACGGCATCTACGAATGTCAAATGTGAATTTCTTTTTTTTTTTTACCTCCATGGAGTCCTAAAACTCAATGTGGGAGAACCAAACTATCAACACAATATCTATCATACCTCCACTTGAAACCAGTAATAGATAGAGCACTTACAACTGACTCAGGCAATTGATTCCATTCATTCACCACTCTCCAAGCAAAAAATCTAGTCCTCACACCCTTGCTAACCACACTCCTATCCAGCTTCCATAAATGACCTTTTGTTCTGCTCCTTCTAGTCAAATGCTGAGACATTTCTGCTGCATCAATCCTATAAAATCCTTTAAGTAACTTAAATGTTTCTATCATAACCTAAATGTCAGTTAAGGATGTAACTATTCTACCTCTGGTTGGTGACAGTGATCATGCAGTACTCACTTGGGAAGTGGCTAAGTTTATGAATGTTCCATTCAGAAAAGTTTACATGCTGAATTACAAAGCAGGAATAGATGACCAACCAAGTAGTATACTGGGTTTAGTGAAATCATATCGGTTGCTGGATTAGAAGAATATTGACAGTGCGTAGGAAGCATTTAAAAAATACTTAATTGATACAATATCAGAATGTGTCCTGAGAGTTCGAAGAATAAATAGGGTAGGAGTCAAAAAAAAAAAAAAGAGGATGATGTGAAAGGAACACCACATGCACAAGGATGATGCCAGTTGTAAAAAATATAAGCAGCAGGCCAAAATCACAACTGTTGTATGGAAAGCTAAGTCCCAGTATGAAACGAGCTCTGCAAGCTAAAGAATTCCATCATTATGCTGCAAGTAAAAGACAAAATGAATATAAAAAAATATCTCTACTGAATGCAGATGGTGTGAGGATGACAGATGCAGAAGTGATTGTTCAACTAATGAGCAGCCATTTTGCTAAAAGCTATCAACCTGGCATATGCAACATTGAACTCACTGCTACCTGTTCACATTGAGGAAACTCATGTGGATGATGAGGAAGTACTAGAGCAGTTGCGCAAACTGAATAACGATTCTGCGACAGGGATGTATAGCAATTCCATTGCAAAGACTGATGTATCCAACTATTGACCAATCAGCAAAAAAAAATTTTGCTGATTGGTCAATAGTTGGATACATCAGTCTTTGCAATGGAATTGCTATACATCCCTGTCGCAGAATCGTTATTCAGTTTGCGCAACTGCTCTAGTACTAGTTGGATACACAGGAGCGGCAGTGAAGATTTTGGAAATGTTAGTTAGGGTTTGCATTCAGAAATGGGCTGACAGAGATTCTCTACTTTGCAACAAACGAACAGCATGGGTTTACTAAAGGAAGGTCATGTTTTAGCAACTTGCTCACATTCTATAATAATGTTATCACTGAGTTGGACAAGGGGAATGGATACACTATGATACTTTTGGATTTTGCTTAAGGCTTTTGACAGAATACAGCATGGAAGACTGTTGCATAAATTGAAGAAAACGGGATTGGATTATAAACTATTGCATGGATAAGAGGATGGCTGACTGACAAATATCAAAAAGTCATATATGGAGGGGGTTGTGAATCTGCAAGATTCAAGGTAACCAATGGTGTGTCTCAGGGATAAGTCTTTGATCCATTGTTATTCAATCTGTAGATTAATGGCATTGGAAAAGATTTGACATTAGACATACAGCTATTTGCTGATGATGCAAAGATAAGTAGGGGTAATCAAGAGTGTGCTGTTATGCAGTACTTGCAAAATGATTTGAATAAGCTGAAATTGCGGGCATGTGAAAATGGCTTTCATTTCAATGTTAATAAATGTAAGGTCATGCACGTGAGTGTGATTAGATATCTAATGTCGTATGATATTGGTGGGATTATGCTTGAAGAAACTGATGAGGCTAGGGATCTTGGAGTTTAGTAGACAGGAAGTTGAAGTTCAAGGGTTATATAGCAAAAATTGTAAATATAACTCAGAGAATAATGGCAATGCTGAAACAAACCTTGACATGTAAAGATAAGGAAGTCATATTGCCTATTTATAAGGCTTTGATAAGACCTTAATTGGACTATTCCACACTGGTCTGGTTTCCATTGTGATTCTGATACTGTGGAGAGAGTGCAAAGGTGCATATCAAAAATGATATCAGGACTGCAGAATACTGATTATGAAGACATTGAGAATTTATAAGCTGCAGATACTAGCAAACAGGAAAAAGAGGGGTGATATGATTGAGACTTACATACTTCTGAAAGGGTTATACAGAATTTCAGTAGATGGAATTTTTCATTTTATGGAGAGTGGGGAAACGATGCAAGGTCATCCATGGAAGATGAGATGAGAATGAATGCTATCAAGAAGGGGTTTAGGGCTAGATTTTTATCTCATAGAGTAGTACATGATTGGAATGGATTGCTGTTGTGTGTGCAAGTAGCATGAACGAATTCAAGAACAGGTATTACAGTTGATGCAAATAGTGTGGCCTCCCTCGATCAGTTCCTGACTCCCTGAAGGTATCTCTTAATAATTATACGTACCCTTTTTCACCTTTCAACCAACTTTTGCAATCCATAAACTCTCAATCTATCCTTAGGGAACATTCCATTCACCATCTTGGTCACTCTCCTCTGGATCCTCTCCACCTTCCTTATCCTCAAGAAACCCTGGTGATCAGATCTTACACAGAATCTAGATGTGGTTGTATTAAGGCTTTATAAAGAGGAATGATAACTCCCTTTTCTCTGTCTGTTGACAATATATAACCAAATAGGCTAGTAATCCTGTGAGATACCCTGGCTACTTTATCAACATGCCCTATAAACCTCAACTCTCTATCTACTACTACCCTAAAATCCATTGCTTCATCAATTTCCACAAGTACATTTCCCTCAATGTGTTACACAATCTGACACTTTTCCACATTAAATTGACATCCAGTATGTTTTTGGCCACAAGCTCTCTATCGAGCGCTTGATTAACTATTACCTTATCCAACTTTTCTGTAGAAAGTTTTTTTTTTTTTTTTTTCACTTGGTCATAAATGAAATAATTTTGGTGTTTGATGGGGTTGAGGGCTGGACTCTATGCAGGCCAAGGCAGTTGTTTTATGCCCATCTCTTCATACCATTCCAAAACAACTGCAGCTTTGTGCATGGGGCATGGGGCATTGTTATCTTGATAGTATAACATGAGTCTGTTCCATCAAAACTCCATAGTGTAAGCAGCACCTGATTATCCAGAATGTCAAGGTACTGAGCTGCCTTCATAGAGCTACAGACAACGACCAGCTGAATGCACCTCACACCATTACTCCTCCACCACCAAACTTTACTGTGGGCACAACACACTGTGGTGACAAACATTCACCAGACTACCTACACCCTGCCATCAGACTGGAAATATAGGTGAACCTTGATTCATTGCTCCAGAGTACTGTTTTCCACTGGTCAACTGTCCAGTTCACATGCTCTTTGCACCATGCCAGACGAGCTGCCTTGCTCATTGTTGCAATGTTCAGCTTGTGTGCTGCTGCTCTTCCATTAATCCAGTAAATGGAGTTCTTTTTATACAGTATTAGTGCTCACCATGGTGTTACTGGTGCTCTGGAACGCATCACGGATGATCTATGCCACCTGTTTTAACACCCTCCTTTCCCTGTCAGTCATTTATGGTGGCTGCACTAGGTGTTTAACACCAGTGATGCCAGAATGTTTCCATTTGTTGATCACATCGCCAACCATTGATTTTGGATGCTCCAGTTGAGCAGCAATGGCAGCATGTATGGACATGCTGCCAATGTAGCAGCCCATGATGACACCTCTGTCGAAGTCACGGAGTTCACATCATGTTGCCATACCACCTGTATTCAACTACCATGATGAAATACTGCTTCCTACTACTGTACACCAGTTTTTATGTTATTAACAAACCTGGAATGCGCCATAACTTTAAATAACAGAGGCATCAGAACAATTATTGGTAGGTAGTATATATACGTCCCAAGGAGAGAAGCTTACTTGGAATACTTTGCACATGCAGGCATTACTTGTAATCCATGTTCCAAAATAATTTAATCACAGTAGATACTGCAGCAATGTCAACAAGAACTCATACAACAGCAATGTATGAAGGATTATCAAAAGGAATTGGGGGAAGTCCGACCACACTCTTCGTGCCCCCCCCTCCAGCTTTTGACCAAATTTCTTATGGTCTGGTCTCAAGGTGACCAATGTGGCAACGGCATCCAATTTTCCAATGAAGAGTCACAGAAAAAAATCAACCAATGCCACATCTGGGGCTGCAGTTCAGGCTCCTGATGGAAAATATGCTACGAGGACCCATATTAACATTTTGCGACTCAATATCAATGGTAGTCAGAGAAAAATGGATGAATTTAAATACATACTTTACAAAAACAATGTTCAGATTTTTGTTTAGTTTTCTTTCTTGTAGACAAGCAATATGGATATGGATTTAATTGTGTATTAAAGGATACACAATTCTTAGGAAAGGTAGAGAGAGAGAAACTGGTGGAGGGCTTGCTATCCTTTTGAAGATGCCCAGAAATCAAATTCAAAGAAATCATTCGAAATCAATATTTAAATAATAACAGTTCAATGGAAGCTCAAGCTGTTGAAATACATCCACCAAATCATTCTATTTCAATTATAAACGTCAACTACCCTGATAATACAAATATTGGCACAGACATCATTGAAAAATTAAGTGAAACTCCAATTGATACAACCATCATACTTCGTGGCCTAAATGCAAAAAGCCCAACGTGGGGCTCCACTGATTTAGACCATAAAGGTCAACAATTGGAAAACCTCTTTACAGATTTGGAACTCACAACAATTAACAACAGACAGAGTACGTGTCTCCCTCTCTAGAACTACGGGAACTGAATCAGCTATCAACATCACAGCTATTAATTATAGCATCGAATCAAGGGCACAATGGAAAATTTTGGGAAATGCCATCAGTGACCACAGACCCATAATAACAACACTAAACTTCAAGATTGATTAAGAACAGCAAATCAGGAGGACATGGAACTTTAGAAAAACCGACTGGACAAGGATTACCCAAATCCTGTAGAACCTTTGTCAAGATGAACCTGTCTCTGGAAACTTAGAAATATTAGAAAATATTTCTAAGTTTTAAATTGCAAATTTTAAAATTGCACATCCTTACTTCACACATCAATAAAGCTGCCAAAGCAGCAATACCAAGAGGCAAACGGAAAAATACCTGGATACCATACTGGAAAGATCACAATATCGATTCAATGATCATAGAAAGAGATCATATCAACGAACAATTTAGAATTAATAAAACTGATGAATCCAGAAAGAAATTAATGGATATAACAAAATAGAACAGGAAATTTGGAAGACAAGATCCTCAATAAAGTCACAAGTAAAATACTAAAACAAGCAGGGACATACCAATCTAATATCTTCTCTGAAGAATTTACGTTAAGTGAACTAAATTCATCAATCAAAAATACTGCACCTAATAAACCTGGTAATGATCTTATCTTTGGTCATATGATCAAACATCAAAAATGCAAAGAACAACTTCTAGACATTCTTAATACTTCTTGGCAAACTACCAAAAGAGTGGAAAAAATCAGTTATTGTAAACCTGACACAAATGCGGCAGAATTTCAAAGGTGTAGACTTATCGCATTAACTAGTATACTCTGTAAATTACTGAAAGAATCATACACTTGCTCACAAAAAATGAGAAAATTAACTTCTACCAAACTGCCTATAGAGCCTGTCATTCGACGACAGATCAATTACTGCCAAAAAATAATAGATTCATTTCAGTAAAAACCAACAAAAAAGACAACTGCCATATTCCTTGATACAACTGCTGCTTTTGATCGTGTTTGGATAAAAAAATTAATACAAACAGTACATATCGGAATTAGAGAAATGCTTTAATCTGGATCACTGATTTCATGAGAAAGAAAGATCAAGGTTAGAATCGATGCAGCAATATCTAGAGAGCAGAGAACCTGGGCTGATGTTCCCCAGGGCTCAGTACTCAGTCCCTTACTATTCCTTTTTATGTCAATAACATTCATCCATCAATAACAGCCTTACAGAAAATACAAAAGTGGCTTACTATGCAGATGATATAGCTGGCACACTAGCGATAAAATTAAACAATTGGAAGAGATTCTAAATAAATCCATGAGAGGATTAGAAAAATGGTCAGATGAACTTAAACTCAAAATGAACTCAGATAAAACAAAATTAAGTACCTTTAATATGGACAGGAAAAATAGACATTCCTACAATCTCAAAGTCATGATCAACAACAGGCTAATTAAAAAAGTCACAAATCCAAAATACCTTGGTATTAAGCTTGATCAGGAATTACATTTTGCTCAACACATCTCTGACACTTCCAACAGGGTTCTCAAAAACTAAATATATTGAAAAGGCTTTGCAGAACAAGTTGGGGTGAAAAGCCAAAAATTCTCTAAACTACTTACACTACACTAATAAGGCCAATAATGGAATATGCAACACCTATCTGGTCACCTTCGGCTTAATCAGTAAAGGAAAAATTAGACAAAGCACAAGCAAAACCATTCAAGATTATCACTGGTGCAGTCTCATCCACTAACAACATCAGAGTCAACAGGAATGTGGGCTTAACCTGCTGGAGGACAGATGGAAATTTGTCACCATAAAATTCATTAATAATATCACAAGATACCAAAGCAATCATATCTCCCTAAAAACTTATGCACATTGGAATCAAAAAGGCATACTTCACAGATCAACTTTACAATATGATGACACTATCAGGAAGAAAATAGGTCTTGATCATCTAAATGCCCACATAAGCAAAGAATCTCTATTTTCAGAGCTTTACCTTCAAATATTTCCATAAATCTAAACCTTACCCAATCCTGTACAAAAAAAAGAATCAAAAGAAATGCTCAAAGAAAAAGGCCTAAATACTATCAACCTTCTTTCATCTTTCAAACAAGTTATTTGTTATACTAATGGATCGTCAGACACTAATATGATTAATGGAGGCACTGGTGCTCTCCTCCTACTCCCAGAAGGTGAAAAACTTTCAATAAAAGTTGGATCTGGGAGAACTGTTTCCAATTTTACCAGCAAACTCTATGCAATAAATAAAGCACTCAAAGCCTACTTAAAATTATCATTATCTCAACAACAGAGGGAATTATACATATTTCCGAATTTCGGGACACAAAACACAGATATTTTTGCCATTTGGCCCCACGGCCATGAAGCACTAAATACATTCCTTAGCCACCTGAACAAACAACACAAACGTATTCAATTTACCATTGAAATAGATGAAAAACAACTCTCTTCCATTCATAGACACACGTCTTCCCTCAGGCTGTCTCTCCTTCTCAGTCTACTACAAACCTACACACACACAGGCCAGTACATACACAAAAATTCTTGTGTATGTCACCACCCAACACAAAACTAGGTGTCATAAGCACCCTTAAACACAGAGCTCAAACTATCTGTTCAATTGAACAAGCTGGACTTACATGGTTCTAGCTCTAAACCAGGAATACAAGATCATCAACCATACATTTATAAAAAAAATGGATAAGTAAACAGTAAAAAAACTATTCACAAGATCCTCCACAGAGATACTAGTAAAAACAAAAAAGATTTCAAGAATGCTATTGCCATACCTTATGTTAGAGGCATTTTCGAAAAAATAAACAGAACTACACAAATACCTCAAAACCCCTAACAAAATTAAGACACCTACTCAGCTCTTTCAAAGATCCTCTTCCACACCTAGCCCACCCAGGGATATACAAAATACAATGCACATGTAACCTACCATACATAGGGGAAACAGGGCGAACCATCCCAATTAGGAAGGACGAACACAAACGACACATTAAATACCTCTATTTTGGAAAAAAAGGCCCTTTCTGACCATGCACTCCAAACATCCCACAGAATTGATTGGAAAAATACAAAGTCCATACACTGCACCAAAACCTGGTTCAAGAGGAAATTTAAAGAAGCATGTGAAATGCTCAAACGTAACCCAAATCTGAACAAAGATGTCTGCTGAGGACTGGTTTTTGCAACAAGGGATGATGCAACAGTGAAGTGTATAGGACTTTGTGGGAAATATGTAGAATAATGTATAAGTTATATGGTTCTACCTCAATTCCTTCATGATGATTGTTACAACTTTTCAGCATACCCTCGTAATTTTACCACAATTTGGAACTTCTTTAGGTAAAGTATATGCTTGACAAATACACAATATGAATAATATGAATTAACAAGCTACAATGTCAAGAACTGTTGTAGTATAAATAACAGAAAATACATGGAGATAGTGACTTTCTGGAACTGTTTGCAGATGATTAGTTGAAATCTGGCATACAGAGATCTAATAAAGGATTTCCACATGTCACTTATAGTCCTTGATTCTTGTTGAGCAAGCTGTGAGAAAAAATGACTGTGTTAGATTCTAAGATGAAAAGCCAAACGGCTATTTTTTCTGGCAAGGTTGATAAGTAAAGGGGATAAAAATCCCTTATTGTTTTTCAGCCAGTATGCAAAACTAGTTTCGCATACTGGCTAAAAAACAATAAGGGATTTTTATCCCCTTTACTTGTGTTAGATTCTTTTATTCCACAAGAGAGGAAGTTTTCTTATAGATAAGGAATTTGAGGTCTTGTTTGAATGGATCATGGCATGCAATGGAAAAGATGTTAATCTAAACCTAATCTTTCTTTCCTCAGCTGTGTCATTGACATGTTCCCTTTTTTTCTTATCTCAAAACTTCTAGAAGTTTGACCTATATAGGAAAGGCCATAGAATGTTTACGAAGGGGACTACAGTTTTTTAGAGAGTGAAGGAGGCTACATATCAGAACTTCTGAAAATGTGAAAATTCTGTGAATCTGCCAAGTATCAGTTTCACATAATTAATATGGATTATTCACATAAATCCATAATTGATATGAAACTGGGAAAAAGAATCAAAAAATATTTCTCCCATCTAAAAGGATAAAGTGACATTAATTTGCTTTCATCAAAATCAAAAATTATTAAAATTTATTAAAATTATTCAGGCCTCCATGGTGTCAAAAGACTCATCGCGGGAACTCTTTCCTAGGAAACACAAAGTCTATCAAGACTCATCACCGGAGGTCCCTCCTGGGAAACACAAACTCTATCATACCACTCCTTAAACTCATTGACCGTTCTCACTCACACCACTCTATCAGGCAATGCATTCCACAGTTCAACCACCCTCCATGCAAAGAAACCTCTCCTCACCCTTTTGCTCACACCTTCCTTTCATAACTTCCAGGGATGGCCCCTTGTCATCACTCCTTCCCGCTGTTCAACCAAGCAAAAGAACTTCCCAGTGTCAACCCTGTAACCACCTCTCAACAGTTTAAAAGTCTCAATCATATCATCTATATCACCTCTCCTTCTTCTACCCACAAAACTCTGCACATTCCCTCAGCCGATCCTCATAACTAACATTGAATAGTCTTGAAACCATCTTTGTTATCTGCCTTTGTACCCTTTCCACAGTTAATTCATCCCCTTCAAATCCTGGGGACCAAATCTGAGAACGATAGTCTAAGTGTGTTCTGATCAGGGTCTTATACAACGGAATGAAAACTATCTCTGCAGGTCAGCGTCCTTCTCATTATTGCAGTAATCCTCTGTGTTACCTTCACCAACTTTGCAATATGTCCCCTCAGCTTCAGGTTTCTATTAATCATCAACTAAGATCTTTTGTCTCCCCTACTTCCTTTTGCTGCATTAAACCAACACCCTCATTCATTTTCCCATCTGTCTAGCTTTATTCAAATCCTCTTCCAGGGCTACATCTGAACTAGTACTAATAACGCTTCCTGGCTTCACATCATCCGCAAACAACTGAATATATCCCCTGAAATCCACTGAGAATGTCATTGATATAAAGGTTAATCAATATAGGTCCCAGTACTGAGCCCTGTGGGACCCCACTTGTAACCTTCTGCCTCCTTGAAACTGCCCCACCATACACAACTCTCTCCTATTGGACAGCCAATCCTGAATCCAGTTGACCAACCTGACATCCAAACCCATGTGCTGCAACTTAAATATCAGCTTATCATGTGGCACCCTGTCAAATGCCTTCACTAAATCCAAGAAAATGGCAGTATATGACTTTCCCTCATCTACTGCTCTTGTAACTTTATTATAAAAGGCAATCATATTACTAAAGCAAGAGCGCCCTTTAACAAATCCATGTTGATTCTCACTGATCCTCACAAATTTCTCCAAGATCTTAACAACAACTGATGACACACAAACTGGCCTATAATTAGACACTTCCAGTCTGCTACTGCCCTTATGCAATGGCACTATCTTACCTTCCTTTCATTCCCTGGGCACCTTTCTTGTAGCCAGACTTTCATTGAAAAGCCAGGTCAAAGGAGCTGTCAGTTCTTTAGCACATTCTCTCAAAACTCGTGGTGAAATACCATCCAGTCCCACAATTTTACTGACATCCAGAGTACTCTCAGTATTTGGAACAAACTCTCCTCCTGCACCTCTAAACCTCGAACCTGCCCTATCCCTCTAGTATTTAAATTTACTCCTCCAGGATGAAATACTCCAATAAAGTGTTCATTGAACAATTCCACTATGTCCTCTGCATCAGTCACTCTATTCTCATTTTTATCCCACAATGTCATTCTCCACAATCCTTTCTCCTCCTACTGGCCACATAGCTAAAAAATTCCCTAGGATTTTCTTTGGATCTTAGGGCAAATCACTTCTCATATTACAGTTTTGCCTTCCTCACCATACTAGTCACTCTCCTTGACTGTGTCTGATATTCTTCCATAGCCTTGTTTTAACATGCTCTCTCTCTCTCGGATCTCCTCATGTAGGAGGACTTGTGACCTTACTGATGATGCTTTGCCATTTCTTTCTCTCCTGTGCTTCTCTTATTACTTGTTCTAGTTTAAGCGTTCTTAATATTTGGTCAATCCACCTGTTTGGGGGGTTTTCCTCTTCTTTTCCCACACGGTTTACCCTAGATAATTACTTTTTCCAGGTAGTTGCCTTCCCTTCTACATATGTGTCCAAAATATTGCAGCATTCTCTTTTTAATTATGTTTACCAGTCTTGTGTGGATATTCAGTTCTTCTAGGATACTTTTATCTATTTGCTTTTCTGTCCAAGACACTCTTAACAATCTTCTCCAGCACCAAAGCGGGAACGCCTCAATTCTTCTTCTGTCATAATTTTCATAGTCCAAGACTCAGAAGCATAGAGAAATATAAAAAAAAACTAAGGTTTTATTATTATTATTATTATTATTTCGGGCAACTCCAAGGAGTCGACAGACTCATCGAGGGAGGCCCTAACATCATGTCAAGAACAACTATTCGACATTCACACAGTGTTCATCATACCTCACCTTAAACTCTTCACAGTCATAGCACCCACAACAGACTCTGGCAGCTTATTCTGCTCATTTACCACTCTCCAAGTAAAAAACCTAGCTCTAGCACCCTTGTTAACCACATTCTTGCCTTGCTTCCATGTATGGCCCCTAGTCTTCCCACTATCAGTCCTATTCTCAAAAATATCTTCTGCATTAATCTTATAGAAACCCTTCAGTAATTTGAATGTCTCAATCATATCACCCCATTTCTGCCTATCAACCAATTTTTGCAACCCACAAATCTTCAATCTGTTCTCATAAGGTTCATTCCACAGACCTACCACCATCTTGGTCACTTGTCTCTGGCTCCTCTCCATCTCCTCCCCATCAAAAAGAAACCCTGGCGTCCATATCTGGGCACAGTAGTCCAGATGGGGTCTTATCAGGGCTCGATATAGAGGAACAATAACTTGTTTGTCTGTGCTTGTTAAAGTATTTTTCAGTAACCAAGTGATTTGATGAGCTGATTTAGCCACTTTTGCAATGTGCCCCTAAACTTCAACTCCCTATCCACTAATACTCCCAAATCCCTGGCCTCATCAGTCTCCTGGAGTACGGTTCCACCAATGTGGTATACTGCTGCTAATCTTTTCACTCCAAAATGCATAACCTTACTCTTTGCCACATTAAATTGAGATCCATTTTCTTTAGCCCAGTCCTCCAAACTATCGAAATCATCCTGCAAAATTTTGACATCCTGAGCACTCACAATTGCTCTACCCAACTTTGCATCATCAGCAAACAAGTGAACACTTCTTTTCAGACCCTTTCCTATATCGTTAATGAACAAATTGAAAAGTAGTGGTCCAAGAACAGAACCCTGCGGCACACCACTAGTCACAGGCCGTCTTTTGGACTCCACTCCTGAATAAACCACTCTCTGGTATCTCTCCATCAACCACCCTCCTATCCATCTCACCAACCCTATATCCATCCCCATTTGCTCCAGTTTACTGATTAGAGTTCCATGTAGTATTCTATCAAAGGCTTTAGCAAGGTCCAGTAGAATCACTGTAAACCCATTACCCTTATCCAGTTCAGCCATCACTGTGTTATAAAACGTGAGCAAGTTACTGAGGCATGATCTACCCTTCACAAAACCATGTTGCCCCCCCATACAGTATCCCATTTACATCTATCCAATCCTGTACACTTCTCTTGACTAGTTTCTCCAAGACCTTGACAACGATTCCTGATATGCTAATCAGTCGGTAATTTACAACAGTAGTCTTGGAACCTCCTTTATGCAGTGGAACTATTTTCCCCTCTTCCCACCCCCCTTGGGACTAACCTAGACCCGTGACTGAGATTAAACAAAATGGTCAAGGGTACTGACAATTCTTTAGCCACTTCATGTACGACATGAGCTGGTATACATCCAATCCCACAGATGTATTGACATCGAGGTTTTGCAATAGACTACTCACCACCACCTCAATCACCACAATTCCCGTATAATCTATTGGTTCATTCATTTCTGCAATGTCACCACCTGGATGATATACTCTTGCAAAGTGCTCGCTCAGTAATTAAACTACATCGACTGATTTGGTTACCTCCCTACCATCGGCATTCTTTAATATCATTCTGCCATATACATTTTTTCTTTTGCTTGCAACATATTCAAAAAACTGTTTAGGATTCTCTTTAGCCTGCACGGCCAATGTTCTTTCGTAATCCTTTTTTGCTTTTCTTATCACACTCGTTACCCTTCTGGCTTGGGCTTTATACTGTTCATGTGCCTGCTGGTCACCTTTCTCCTTAAATTCCCTCCATAGTTGTTTCTTTTTTTGCGGCTCAAGCTTAATGGTGTTATTCATCCATTTAACCGCCTCCCATGCACTGTCAACTTCTAGCCCTTGCAGTTTTACATGCAATGGCACTGTACCAATCAATCGCCTAAGCTTGTCATACTTACCAGCCTGATAATTCCACATGTATAATGTCTTAATTGTAAATTCCACACTAGCCACCTCCCAAGTCAAGACCCCATGATCACTCTCACCAGTTGGGGCAACATGGTCATATTCGTTACAGCCAAATTCTCAGATGCAATTACCAGGTGAAGCACTCTCTGACCCCTAGTATTTTCCATTACATGCTGTCGCAGATAGTTATCCCTTAATAACCGCATAAAATCCAATTCCTTCCTCCCATGTGTCCTCTCCTCCTTCCAATCAATGTTGCCATAGTTGAAATCTCCCATAATAATTACCCTCCTTCCACTCATTTCTTCTATTTGCTTATGCATACTATCTCCTGATGTATACCAACTGTATATTTTGTTTTGCTAGTTTCAATCTCACACCAAATAGCCTCAAATGTGCTCTTTACTCTATCCTGCAGTTCCACTTCTATTTTCCTTGACTGTAGCTCATCCACTATCATCAATAACACACCTCCCCCATTTTATTCTCCGTCTCTCCTGAACACACCATACCCCTCACATTCAATCCCACTAGCTGTGCCATCTTCTGTCAGCCATGTTTTACTAATGCCAATAACCTGTGGTCTGGAAGTGCCAATGAAGGCCAAAAAGTCTTCCCTCTTGTTCCTAATACTTCTGGCATTTGTATGCATGAATTGCAGAAGCCGATTTGTCCCATCCCTATTTTGATGCCTTATACTAACTATCCCATTCTGATTCGTGTTCTTTCCTACTTGCTTGGGCATATTACACACATTCAACTGTCTTTCTAAAATCTGCATATCTACTCCCCCCCCCTTAATAACTAGTTTCCCTGGTTCTGTACATGTACATTCACTTCCACTACATTCGACAACACCTTTTCAAGTCTCCATACACCAAATCCATTCAAATGCAAACCATCCATTTTATATAACTCCTTTCACCCATCGAACTCATTTCACATATCCACAAATTCCATGCCACTCATCAAACATAATTCACGCATAAAGTCATTGGCAATTATGGCCCTCCTTCTATACTCTTCACTGTCATACCGCGGCAACAGACTCACCATCCTAACTCTCTCACTCTTTTCTTTTGCTACCTCAAGCAATTCCTTCACATCTTCACTCATAGCCTTTTTTGTTTCCTTTCAAATCATTTGTACCCGCTACCACTATCAATTCCTTCACCCGCTGTTTTTGCATTCTAATTGACTCGCTTACATTCTTTACGTTCGCACCGGGTTGGCACGATTTTGTTAAATTCTCAACTAACACACCTCTTACTAAGGAATCCCCATACAACACACGCTCTTTCATTTTGTTTACACTCACTTTCAAATTTTATTTTTTCTATCATACTTTTGCCGATTATTAGTCGGTACGCTTGTTAAAGATTTTTACCAACACTCCAGCTGCTGATTTACTCTATGAATGAAATGCTATTTCATTCATTGCGTCAGTGTTGTCATTTTTATTCTCCAATGATTCATTCAATAGTTCTGTATGCTCAACTTCATTCTCTCTCTTTCAACACCACTCTCACAGTACTACCTCGCAAATATCATCGTTCATACCTCGAATATTGCTGTTACCTAGATTCTCACTTCCGACAACGATATTACTCACACGACCTGAAACCCTCTTTAAATCCTCACATTCTTTACACTTTTTGCACACATTCATTCCACTACCGTTGTTTAACCAGACTCCAACCACTCTCCTCAATGCATGCATTTCGCAAAGATACACTGAATCAAGTCTTTTAAGTTAAGATTTTCAGACAAATATGGCAACCTGGATGCCATCTTTGTATTCCTCTTTATGGGAGCCATGTGCACAGATAATCGTATCTATCAATTTACTATTAAAATACTCGAAAAACATGTTTGTTTCTACAAGCTTAATTTTCGTCTCTTTGGAGATGTGCTTGTCTTTCCAGATCTTGGTTAAATCAGTCATTGCTTTCTTAGCTAATGCTATTCTTCTTCTTATCTCTTTTTTACATCTATTTTTTTTGTTATTATCACTCCAAGGTAGTTGAAATGGTCAACAATTTCAATTCCTTCTATATCTATCTCTTCTGCGTTGTTTAAAATCATTATTTTGGTTTTATCTTGATTTATTAGTAAACCGTGGCTTAGGCTTTCCCATTCTAAATGATTTAGGATGGATTTTAATTCCTGTTTGCTTGTTGCTATTATCACTGTGTCATCTGCATATTGTAGGTTAGTGATTGTTCGGCCACCTAATTTAATGCCTCCATTCCACTTTTCTAGAGATCTTTTCATTATAGTTTCGCTGGTTGAATGGTAATGGTGAGAGTATGCATCCTTGTCTTGATCCTTTTTCAAATTGGAATGCAGGGAACAGTGAGTTTTCAATTCTTACTGTTGCTTGATTTCCTTGATTTTTAACATGCAGTTGCTGTTTAATATTGTTTGTCATCCACTTTACACCAAATTGTGTCCTCTTCTTCACTTGTGGAATACAGCTTATTATTGCTGCTAACAAATATTCCTTCACAATGTCCCAAGCACTAATGATATCCCAGCTTTCCAATTCCTCCCTCCACGAAATTTCTCCGAGTTGATATCTAAGACTATTATAATCACCTGTCTTATAATTCCACATACATTCCCGCCTTTGATACCCCTGCATGTCTATTCATCTTCCAAGTCAAAAACCACATAGTCACTCTCTCTGACTGGTGGGAGAGATGTTATCTCAGTTATTATCAACTCTTCTGATGCTATGACCAAATCCAAAACTCTTGAACCTCTTGTTCCCTCTATTACATGTTGCCTAAGACATTTGTCCCTCAAGAATTATAGAAATTCCATTCCCTTATTGCTACATGCATCTTCCTCTCCCCAATTTATACTGCTGTAGTTAAAATCTCCCATAACAATCATTCTTATTGCACTTGCCAAGCTCAATTGTCTAAACATCTCCTGGTCCCCATCCTCTGTGCTCCTTGGTTTGTAGCAACACTCCACTAAATATCCTGTCTTGCCCACCTCTACCTCACACCATATGCTTTCAAAATCATTAGCATCACTGCCCTCCAAAGCCTCCTCTCTTAGAGGACATAATTTGTTACTTATCATAAGCAGTACTTTGCCACTGGATTTTCCCTTCCTATCCTGCTGAAAAATGTACGCTGCTACTTCTCTTCCTGTTATTATATCCTCTTCTGTCAACCACATCTCAGTGATCCCAATAATCTTTGACCAGGCTGATGCTATCAGCGCCACCAATTCTTTTCCTTTATTCCAGATACTCCTGGCATTAGTATAAAGCATAAAAATGCCACTGTTTGTATACCCAGCATTATCCCCTCTAGACTCCACTGGGCTCTGTGTTACCTGATGTTGTCCCCCTTCTCCCAAGTACCCATTCCCACAAGAGAGCAATCCCTGCTACCATCCACCCTGGGCATTCTAGTTTCCCTGCATTGATACACTGACTCGTTCAGAACAGCAATCTCTCCAGATGCCTATGTCCTTCCTTATTCAAATGCAAGTGGTCTCTTGCATACAATTCCTTTCTGTCCTCAAACCCACTTCAAGCATCCGCATATTCCAATCCTCTCTTCTGACATATTCTAGCTATTATGTTATTCAATATTACTGCTCTTCTGATCAGCTCATCACTATCATACCTAGGCAACATGCACACTATCTTTCCTCTCTACGTCTTCTTTCGTACTACCTCAAACAATAATCTCATATCTCTTGTTGCCCAATTTACATTACCTCTCAAGTCATTTTTTCCTACCATCGCAATCATCTCATCTACCCTTTCACCTCTCTTAATTGCCATAGCTACACTTTCTATCATTCCTCCAGGTAAACACTCCTTAAGCATCCTATCTTGCACACCACAGATCACTGAGTTCCCATACGTTACACCTCTTACCACCCTGTTCCTCGATTCCTCACATGCATCCCTCACTCTCTCTCCTCTAACACTTTCTGTGTTCCCCTACTTATCTACCTTCCTGACATCACTCTATCCCTGGTTCCGGTACTCTCTCGCATTCCCTTTCTCCTACGGTTTTCATTCTCTCCTCTTCTATCATTCCTATAACTCTCTCTCATTCCTTCTCTTCCACTTATCCTATTCTCTCCTCTTCTATCATTCCCATAACTCTCATTCCCTGTCTTCTACAGTTTCTATTCTCCCCTCATCTATCATTCTTCCCATAACTCTCTCTCATTCCCTCTCTTCTACTGTTCCAACTCTCTCCTCTTCTACTGTTCCAACTCTCTCCTCTTCTATCATTCCCATAACTCTCTCACTCCTACTCTGATTTGCCTTGCATTCGTCTCTTCCGTTCGCCTAATCTCAACTTTCACACTTCTCATCTCTTTCTCTAGACATTCCACCTGATCTTTCAGCTCATCTATCTCTCTCTGCAAGTCAGTCACTCTTATTTGTCATTCATCCTCCCCACTGAGAACATCTCCAAAAACTTCACAATCATTGAAGCTTTCCACACTCCCCACTCTCATTATTTTATTCATATTTCTCTCGCTATTCTCGCCCTCTATCATACCACTCATCTCTCTCTCTACATGGAGAATCTCCTGAAATGGGGGGGGGGGGACTTGGTGATATGCCATTTGCAATTTTAGCTGCCACTGCTGCCATTATTCAAAATAGTGTAGAGGAACTATTACACACGAAATAAGTATAAATGTGTATAACTATAGGTATAACTATATAAGTAAAAGTTAACTATAAGTATAAAACACATTTAAGTATACTAAATATCTAAATAATGAAAACTTATGTTATCTTCGTCTTCTCTTCCACCGCTATGAATCTGACCCCATCTTCTCGGTAACCAAAAATACATTGTATAGAGATGACAACAACTAACTCCAAAAACAATCACTGAAGGACACTTGTATTACAGAAAAACAACATACCACAAATCTCGATAGAAGTGTCTATTCACAGATTAAAAAAAAAGCACTTTTTCTTCTATTTATTGACTACAAAAAGGCATATGATAACTTGAACAGAAATCTACTCTGGAAAATATTACAAGATGATAAAATACCTCCTCAATTAATTAAAGCCATAAAAAGTCTATTCAGAGAAACAAAAATTTGCTTCGAATTTGCAGATGGAACATTATCAGAACCTATAACTATAAATAAAGGAGTAAGACAAGGTTGCGGCTTATCCCCAATCCTATTCAACATTTATATAAACAGAATCCTAGAAGAATGGAAAGCAACTGTTCAAGATAGAATTAAACTAACATATAATAAATAGCTAAACACAATACTTTATGCAGATGATCAAGTACTAATTTCAAATTCAAAGGTAAACTCCAAATTGTAACCATCTAAATGAAATAGCAAACAGTTTTAAATGAAAATATCTGAAACAAAAACAAAGCTATGGCATTGTGTGGAAACACCATTCAAAATGTCAAAATTATACTTAACAATAAAGAAACTCAATTAAGATTACATATGACCTCTAAACCATCCCTCAAATTTGGAAGTGAAACCTGTATTCTAAAACAAAGAAACAGACAAAGATTGGAAGCAGCACAGATGAAGTTTTAAGACCTCTCCTGGGACTCACTAGATTAGATAAAAAGAAAAACACAGAAATAAGAGAACGATTAGATACAAAGACCATTGTACAAGAAATAGAAGAATATCAACAAAATTGGCTACACTACATAGAAAGGATGAATAACAATAGGATTCCCAAACTAGCATATAAACATAAACCTACAGGAAGAAGAGATCACCGACGTCCAAGACTAAGATGGAAAGACCAACTTCATCTGCGAAGCAGAAATAGGACATAAAAAGCCTATACTTGAATTGCTTAGATGGTGACGACGATCTGTGCTCATAGTGAAATTTGAATCCACAGCCTGTCTGTTGGAGAGCAGATGAACAGGCTGGCAGAGTAAATTGAAATTTGAACTCAATATCAATTTTTAACATTCATGCAAAATGCAGTAAAGCAGGATCTCATGCTCTGTGATCTGGAGAATTTCTGTATTGTGAAAACCCAGTGATTCTTTCTATCAATGTCAGTTTATTATATTCTGTGGATAGTAGCAATTCTGATGACATGCAATATAATAGAATCATAACTCACACGTATCAGAAGTTCAAAGTCCAAACAGTAATTTAGGAAACTTTCTTGTTATTATTATTATTATTATTATGGGTATCTCCATGGAGTCAGTAGACTCATCGCGGGAGACCCAAACTAGCAAAACAATATCTGTCATATCTCTTCTTGAATTCATTTACAGACGAAGAGCTCACAACTAAGTCAGGCAATGAATTCCACTCATTCACCACCCTCCAGGCAAAAAACCTTGTTCTGACACCTTTGTTAACCACACTCTTCTTTAATTTCCAGAGATGACCTCTTGTTCTTCCATCACTATCACACAGCTGAAACATTTCCCCTGCATCAATCCTATAAAAACCTTTTAGTAATTTGAATGTTTCTATCATATCCCCTCTTCTTCGCCTATCAACCAATCTCTGCAATCCACAAGCTCTCAATCTATCAATGTAGGGAGCATTTTTTATATCACTCACCAACTTGGTCACTCTTCTCTGAACCCTCTCCACAGCCTAAAAAATTATTATTATTCCTGCTACCTCCAAGGAGTCCGAAGACTCATCGCGGGAGGACATCTTCAACTGTCTCTACACCTTACCTCTACTACGAATCAACGCCATCTACCGCCCACCTCCAACACCACCACAACTAGTAATTTTTGTCTGTAAATTGCGTGTGTTCTGAAGGGCCGATTTGTATGTATGCGGGATGAAAAACCTGAGTTTCCGGGAGAAAAAACCCTGCTACCTCCGTATGAGATCGGCTAACTCACCATCGTGTTAACAAAATTATTTTTCATATGATACAATAACAAGAATTCTTTAAGCTGAATATCAAAAGCAGAGGAATCAAATCCTACAATCATTCTGGCCATTAGTTTTAATTACTATAATTAACACAATTCATCATACAAATACATGTTAACTACATCTTTAATATAGTAGATTTTCTCCCATTCACATCTGGTAAAGATATTAAATACACTTAATATACTTTACAATGGACATAGCACTTTTAAATACAACTTCCCAAAAAATCATATTTTATCAAAAGTGTTATCTGTAGAAGATATACTAAATTAAATTTAAAAGATTAAATTTTAAATGAAATGTAAAATGACATAAACAATACCTTTAAGCTAATTTTAATGATTCCAGTCATCACAGATACCTTAGAAAAGTCTACAGTACTGAAGATCTCAATTCTTTCAGAAAACAACTTCTGAATATTGCTCATAAGACTATTATCTATAGTGCTAATGAAAAAATAAATAAATAAAAATTACAGGTACATTATTTTTATTTATAATGCATAACATAATATGTCCAAAAAAGGATTCTTCATAGTACAATGATTAACTCTTCTGTACTACTGAAGTGATACCTGCACATGTTACTTAGAACAGCGATGCATTTTAAAAATGTGTGGTTGATACTTGGTTTGCCACTTTGATCACGAGAGTTATCTGGTGGTTGTTTTTTTGCAAAATCTGTAGAAACTATCAATACCCAAAGCTAAAGTACTTCATGTTGCAGTGAATTGTTCACTGGGTTGAACAGTTTAACCATTTGACATGTGTTTCTATTTTTAAAGGAAAAACATCTAATTCATATCTTAAATTAAGGGGATATTAAATCCCGCATAGTTTTAAAACCGAATAAGAAACTCAAAGATCGGAATCAGAGAGTTTCTTGCCGATTATAGTAAACTATAAAGTATCGGCGACACTAGCGTTAGCCAATGCAAGTGATCCTAGTACGTAGTACAATACCGGGCAACTCGTTGCAAAGCTGGAGGAAGTTCAGATCGCTATTCTTAGGTATTTTCCATAATGTAAAAACACATTTCCTAGGAAATGTGTGCTGTTATTACATTATGGAGGGAGGTCACTACCCAGACCGGTTTCAGCCTTTTTTGAGGCTTCATCAGTGAGTAGCTAGACCTAATACCAAAGTGTATAGTGAAAAGAACTTATGTACTCTGCGAACGAGTTTTCCAAACAGGTGCAACCATTAAGTTACTTAAGTATAAAGAGCTAATAAGCTTCATTTCGGCAATGAAAACATTACTTAAATTAAGGGGATATTAAATCCCGCATAGTTTTAAAACCGAATAAGAAACTCAAAGATCAGAATCAGAGAGTTTCTTGCCAATTATAGTAAACTATAAAGTATCGATGACACTAGCGTTAGCCAATGCAAGTGATCCTAGTACGTAGTACAATACCAGGCAACTCGTTGCAAAGGTGGAGGAAGTTCAGATTGCTATTACATTTCCTAGGAAATGTGTTTTTACATTATGGAAAATACCTAAGAATAGCGATCTGAACTTCCTCCACCTTTGCAACGAGTTGCCTGGTATTGTACTACGTACTAGGATCACTTGCATTGGCTAACGCTAGTGTCGTCGATACTTTATAGTTTACTATAATCGGCAAGAAACTCTCTGATTCTGATCTTTGAGTTTCTTATTCGGTTTTAAAACTATGCGGGATTTAATATCCCCTTAATTTAAGTAATGTTTTCATTGCCGAAATGAAGCTTATTAGCTCTTTATACTTAAGTAATTCATATCTGTTTTCAAGATTATTAAATCCTTATTAAGTTGATTTACTGTCACAAGCAACATGGAACCTATGAGGGTTGTTTGAAGTTTGGTAAATTTCCAATAGACGGCGACACAATTTGTTTATTCATACCAGTGTAGGCACATATCATCTTTTTCATAACCCCTGGCAAAATTTTAGCCACGTGTGACGTGTGGCTAAAATTTAAAATGATTTTTAATAAAATAATAAAAATAAACATTTAAAATGAACGTGTTCACATTTTTCATAAAAATGGAGAAAAACAAGTTCGTGCAGTGATAAAGCAGTTTTATTTGAAGAAGTGGACAGCCGCATAGATCAAAGCTGAGTTAGATGCAGTTCATGGGAACTCTACACCAGCATTAAAGACTATTTATTCTTGCATAAATGAGTTTAAACGTGGTCATAAGTCCATCAAAGATGAAGTACGCCCAACTGAAGTCACTTTGAAGGAAATGATTGACAATCCATGGTATCGTTATGGAAGACTGCCGAGTGAAAGTGTGCGAGATTGCTGAGATTATAGGCATCTCATCTGAATGGGTGTATAATATCCTGCATGAAAAATTGCACATGAAAAACCTGTGTGCCCGATAAGTGCCACGATTGTTGACTGTCGATCAAAAACACATGCAAAAAGACATTTCAATGCAGTGTTTGGTGATGTTTAATAACAATTCGCAGGATTTTTTGCTTTGATTCGTGACTAGATGAAACTTGGATCCACCACTACACACCTAAGTCCAAGCAGCAATCAAAACAGTGGACAATGCCTGGCAAAAGAGCACCAAAAAAAGCAAAGACTGTTTTGTCAGCTGGAAAGGTGATGGCCATTGTTTTTTGTGATTCCCAAGGAATTATCATGATAGACTATATGGAAAAGGGTAAGACAATAACAGGAGTCTATTATGTGTCATTGTTGGACTGCTTAAAAGAAGAACTGAAGAAAATATGGCCAAGATTGGCACACAAAAAAGTGCTCTTTCATCATGACAATGCACTGTCCCACACATCAGCTGTCGCAATAGCAAAAGTGCATGAATTGAGGTTCAAATTGGTTCCACATCCACTGTATTCTACGGACTTGTTCCGCGTGACTTCTTATTCCCAAACTTAAAAATTTGGCTCAGTGGGAAAAAATTTTCTTTGAACAACGATGTCAACAAGGCTGTCAATGACTATTTTGCACAATTTGACAAACCCGATGTTTTAGATGGGATGAAAAATTGGAAACTCAGTGGACCAAATGTGCAGATCTCAATGGAGACTATGTTGCAAATAAAGGTGATTTTTTTCCAAAAAAAAAAAAAGTTTTTAACTTATTTTTTTTTACCAAACTTTTCAAACATCGTATTATGCCTATCTTCATCTGGCTCGTGTGCCTGTTTTTTGGGACAAAAGCTCTTCCACCTCAATACCAGACTGTCTAATTAACCTTCACTTGAATAGCCCATCTAAAGGTTCTTTATATCCTAGATGAGATTCAAACCCAGATTTTTCAAACTAAAGGGCACTGCAGATAATTATTGAATCCAAATAGTATTAGCATGGCTGAGTGTGGCTATTATAATGTTTCAATGTTTGCTGGGGATTTAGTAGTATAAATGCTTTTCTTTGTCAATAAATAACTGAAAAGGGAAGCAGGATTCCATTTACTGTCGATTGTAAAAGAGTAAATACAGAAATGAGATTATCCATTTACCTTTCTACATAGCCTTTCTGTACATCTTTCTCAGTTTTTTCACTGTCAGAAAAATGATTAATAATATACATTTAATATAATATTACCTGATTGCTCTCCATTTGAAAAGACAAAGTCAAAAGCATTTGATTGTAGAAAAAACTTCTTTTGCTTTTATTTTTCATGTTGCATTGAATCACTGAAGGTTGAATGGTTTAGCCATGACCAGTTGACAATATGTTGTTGGGGGAAAACATCCATTTCAAATCCATTTTCAATGGTATGAAATTCAATTGGTCATTTTCATTTATGACCAAAACAATTAATCATTAGTCCCTTATCATATGTTTTTCTGCTTTTATTTTCTTATGATTTTGATATAAACAGCTATTTGTTTATTATACACATCTATTCACAAGAATATGATAATAAAATTATTATATTAATATAATTTTTAAATTGTTTATTTTTTAAATTTATATAATAATTATTATATAAATTTAATAATGTTATTATTATTCCACAAAGTTCTTCAGGGCCAAAGCTGTATTACAGAAAGGAGACCTCATATAGCCTTTAAAAGAATGCAGAGAACCAACCAGGGCTTCTGACCTAATGTCCAATCCTCACCTTCTTGTGGTGCACCCTGTTAGATACTACCTGGATACTGAACGAATGAGGATGGGCTGGCAATTTGGGAATCAGCTGACCAAACTGTATTCTTATTGGCTTAAACCAAGATATAAAATGATGGTACAACATGACAAAATTCTGGATAAATTTTCAATAATATTGAAAAGAAGAACATGTAAGAAAGTTTTAAAGCGAATAAAAGGTTGGTAGATTGGTTGAGCCTCTGCTACTAATGGCTCAATCATTCGATGCTGTTAGCACACTCTTCCTTGATGAGTCTTTGGACTCCCTGGAGGTGTCACATAATAATAATAATTATTATTATTCAAGAAAAAAATGAAAGAGTTTGAGAACAGGATCCAAACCTTGGGGATTCAATGCCAAATCCTGAAGAAAACATTGATTGATTCAGACAGAGAGGCATGTAGTGAGGTTGTCTGCAAGGATAGAAAAATCAGAACTCCATTATTCCTGGCATTCGTCCTAAGTCAGCTTGCGTTCTTAGAGAATACAGAGACAAATGTAAGAAAACACTATGTAAAACTAGCTAAACAAAAGTCATGGGAAGACTTTAGTAAGAACATCGAAAATAATATCAAGAAGGTAACAAGATCCTGAGGTTGTTGAAAATGCTCAGAAATGGAGGAAAGAGTGATGTAAAAGGAATTAGAGATGATAAAGGTGACATAAAAACTGGTGAAAGAGATATCCTTGATGTATTGAGTAATTACTTCGAAAAATTGCTAAACAAAAGTCAGTGACAGCACAGTAATAAAAAACACTCAACAGGCATGCAATCAGGAATACATATCCATACTTGAAGTAGAAAAAGCAATCTAAAGTCTGAAATGTGGAAGGGCAGCAGGAGTAAATGATATTCGACCAAAAATGCTCAAGTATGGAGGTGTAAAAAAAATCTTACAGTGGCTGCACTGCATAGTTCAAAAGGCCTGGACAGAAGGACGAATTCCAGATGATTGAAGTAGAGCTCTCATAGTACCCATATATAAAAAGGGAAATAAAACTAAAATTGTGAAAATTACAAAGATATTTCCTTGCTGAGTGTTCCTGGCAAGATTTATGCAAGTATATTTGAGAAACAGTTGAGAAGGATTGTGGAAAGGAAGCTTCGAGACGAACAAGCTGGATTCAGGCCAAATAGAGGCTGTCTGGATCAGATTTGTACTTTATGACACATAGTTGAGAAATCATGGGAATATAGCAAAGATCTGTATTTAAGTTTCGTAGATCTGGAAAAGGCATATGACAAGGTACCAAGAGAGAAGCTATTCAAAACCTACAGTTATATGGTGTCAATGGGGCATTATATCAAGCAATACATATTTAGTCTTTATTTGAGTTGTAAAGGAAGATGGTTTGATATTAAATCTGGTGTCAGACAAGGATGTACATTATCCTCTCTGTTATTATCTATATGGATCACATTATGAAGGAAAGTAGTATTAAGCCTGATATCAAAGTTGGGATTGTTAATTTCTGCTCTTTGCTTTATGCGGATGGTGTTATACTTCTAAATAAATCCAGTACAAGTCTGCATGATTCTCTGACTAAATTGAATAACTGTTGTAATAGATTTGGTATGAAGGTCAGCAATAACAAGACAAAGACAATGAAAATAGGAAGAAGCATTGAAAATATCAACTACATTGTGAATGGAGAACTTGTAGAACAAGTAAAACATCTGAGCTACTTAGGTACTATTTTTAGTGAAAATAGTAAATTAAATATGGAAATAGACAACAGAATCAATAAAGCTGGTATGGTAGGAAGTCAACTGAATAAATTTATATGGAATAAGAGAGAAATTAGTCAAAACACTAAATTAGCTGTATACAAGACAGTGTTCAAATCAATTTTAACTTATGATCTGAGAGCTGGGTCGAAAGTAAAACACTTGACCAGAGACTAGAGACTGCAGATGTGAGAGTCCTGAGAAAGATTAGGAACGTGAAGAGATGGCATCAATGGCAATATCATATTAAAAACGAGGATATTAGGAAAGAACTGGACATTATTGGCATCCAGGAATGTGTTTGCAGAGCTAATCACAGGTGGTATGGCCACTTAAATAGAATGGGAGAGGAAAGATTAGCAAAACAAGTGTCCTCTGCCAGGTTGGCAAGAAAAAAAACCCAGAGGAAGACCAAGATATACATGGATTGATATGGTAAAAAGTGCATTAGAAGACAGAAATATAAGATCTGATAATGTTGGAATCTTGAGAAATAACAGATTATTGTAAGTTTTTCCACTTAATTATACTATAAATTAAAGATACCAAGAAATTACATACTTGGTTTAATCCTTTATCCAAGTGTAAGCAAACAAGTTTTGCACCTGAACTATTTTCAGAACTGGGTCAACTCGCATAAAGAAACTAATGACTTCATATCACTTGCCTTGGTATTCCATAATGCAAAGTACATATCTTTATGGACATGTATAATGCTATGCATTATGGGAAGGGTCACTACCCAGACCAGTTTCGACCTTTATTGAGATCTCATCAGTTGGAGCTAAACCCAGAGTTGATACTATAGTTGAAGTAATGCAGAAGACCCTTCCCATAATGCATAGCTTATGGGAAGGGTATACATGTCCATAAGGATACGTGCTTTGCATTATGGGATACTAAGGTAAGAAATGGGAAGTCATTAGCTTCTTTATATGAGTTTTCCCTGTCCTGAAAATAGTTCAGGTGCAAACTTGTTTGCTTACACTTGGATAAAGGATTAAATCAAGAATATAATTTCTTGGTATCTTTAATTTAAAGTATAACCAAGTGGAAAAACTCACAACTATCTCTAATCTGGGTTATTTTAATAATAAGGTGTGACACCTTTTGGCTAGTCGTATACGAAAATATGACTTCTGCATTACTTCAACCATAGTATCTCCTCTGGATCTGGCTCCCACTGATGAGACTTCAATAAGGGTCGAAACTGGTCTGGGTAGTAACCCTTCCAATAATGCACAGCATTATACATGTCCGTAAGGATATGTGCTTTGCATTATGGGATACCAAGGCAAGTGTTGTGAAGTCATTAGCTTCTTTATATGAGTTGCCCCAGTCCTGAAAATAGTTCAGGCACAAACTTGTTTGCTTACATTTGGTTAAAGGATTCAACCAAGAATATAATTTCTTGGTATCTTTAATTTATAGGTAACAGATTTATTTGGAGGAAAATAGTAGATAAGAAGTTAGTCATAATGTAAGTTTCTCATGTAGTACTATCATATCCTGTACATGCCTTGAGGGAAGATATCAGGAATTTGATGATGATGATTATTATTATTATTATTCCACAAATGCCATCAAAATTAATCTAAAAACAACTATTTGATTTCACATTACCTTAATGAATCATTTATTACATATAATAAATGACTCATAATTTATTGTATTCTTATAATAAAGTGCCAATTAAAAATTAAAATGCTTATTGGTGTAATTACAATATAAAACTATTATGAACAAAACTGATTCATTTATTTTCTGGGTGCCTTTTGTAACAATGCTTCTTGTACTGTAATGCTAGACAGCCAGAATCAATGACTTCATGAATTTTGTCTAAGTCCATTTTTTAAAATTCTTTATTTATTTTATTTATTTATTATTATTTTTTTTTTTTATCAGTTCTAGAGTTTTAGTCAATTTTGCACAGGCAAGTAAGCTTTTCTCCTGATAGCTCAGATTTTGAAACCAACATGTCAGAAAAATCAACAAAAAATTTGCAATATTTCATACAATGATATGAGTGTTAAGATTAAGGTTCAAAAATGGCGGTACTTGTCTAATGTACTCTCATCCCACTGCCACCAAAATCACTGATAGTCAATGGCTTAGTCTTCGGTGTAGCTAAAGCTTTTGCCGCCCGAGGCGATCCCTGAGTTTGCCACCCCTCTCAATACACACCAAAGATACTACAAAAAGTCAAAACAATGTATAGGGAAATAAATTAAAACACTATGTTATTTTTGAAGTAAAACTTTAATTTCAACATTCTAAAATGTTATTTTTCTTGCTTTTCTGTTAGCAAAATCGTAGATTACATTGCCGAAGTCTATTTCATAGTAATGTAGGTAATTCTTAATCAATTTTATTTAGAAAAACTCTTCTCACAACTAGCAACACTTACAGCAATTGTGAGGAAAATTCCCAGTAGAATTACAATATTTGGGAATGAGTTCTCGAGACTGTATTTTAAAATTAACTGCAAAAGTTCAAAAAGGTTCAAAGTGCTGCCTGGGGTGGACTGCCTCCTCTGCCCCTCCCTAGCTATGCCTCTGACTGTAGCTAATGGTGAAAATGGCTGAAAGAACTGTGTTAATTCTTATTTCACATGGAAAATAAAAACAAGGTGTAAGATTTTTTTAAATTATTTTTTTATATTTTTTTAAATATTTTATTTAAGAAACATTACCAAAGAATCAGTAAGCAAGCAGTAAGCATATGTTTTTTTATTTTTAAACGACAATCTAATCCACAAGAGATTGTTTATCATATAGTGCATTAATACTATGGGTGACATGACCAAAAATTTGAAAAGAAAAAAGAAGCTTTATTAACATTAGATATGAAATCAGCAGTGTGTGAGTTTGGAGATGAACTCTGAAGGAATGTTGAATATTTGCATGCTTTAAACAGATTTAGAACAGAGTGAAGGAATTACTAATGTCTATTCTGATTAACAGTGGTCAGAGCACAGAAATATTTTTAGAAACAAGTAGCAGGAATTGAACATGTGAAAGAGTGGAAAGAAATGTGGAAGATGGGTCAATAATCAACCTAATTGTTCTTTCCGTATTGTCAAGTATTTTTAGGAATTTCTTAGGCATCACCCCCAGATGTGAGAACAGCTAATTCGTATACAGTTAACAGATACAATAATACCTTGAACAGAAGAGAAAACCTAATTTTTTTGATGAAGAAGAAGTGATATTTGTAGCATGCTTATGTTAAAAAAAGTTTGGATAAAACCCAAATCTTATGATATTGTCAATTTTTTTTAAATATGAAAAATAATATGAATTATTGAAATGAAAGGATATTAAAATCCATTATTTTCTCAGAGCTAAACAGTCAAAACTTTTCAGCTTTTGCTTTGGTGCTCCACTACCTAAAAGAAGACAAATTCTGTCGAACAGTCTATGTTAAAGTTTCAATGGCCCTGACAGATGTTTCATAACTGCTGGTTCTCATCAAAGACCAATCAGAAACTTTGAGGATAAAAACCCACTTCTCAATAACACAGCAATGACATATAAGAAAGGTGTATTTTTCATAAGTGGACTATGGGATTGAGAAGTGAGTTTATGCCTTCATATGAGATCTGCGATGAGAAACAACAGTTAGAAACTGTTGTGGCTAGTGAAATCTTAAATACAGTGGTATCTCAGTAATCCGAACAAATAAAAACTGTGCTCGTTCGGTTTAGCGAAAAGTTCGAATTAGCGAATTCTAGTTATTGTTGCCCAAGAGGCAACAATAACTAGAATTTAAGACAAAAATAATCAGATTCTAATGGTACATCAATTTAATTCTGTAAATAAACGAAGTAACTGATAGAAAAAAGCTACTGTACTGTAATGCAAAACTTAAAAAATAATACAAGTTTATTTTAGTAAAAAATTTAGTTTGTATATATAGTACCTGTATTGTTGAGGATTCTGATTTAATAAAATTGCATAGTTGCACAACTGCATAACTTAATTTGAGTAAAAAATATCACTTTCTTGTACACAACACAAAAAAGTTTCACAAAATAACACACAAAAAAAGTTTTTTTTTTATTTAAAGTCACTGATTTTCTTTTGCGTCTTGGAAGCTAAACTTTTTTCGAATGCTTCTTCTCGGAGCTGCATTAGCAATAAAATTTTGTGGAATGGCGTATCATTCTGCTTAGCCCATTCTATACACACGTTAAAACTGTCAACTGCCTCTTCATGTTTTACTTTTTTTTTCTTTGCGTTCTTTATCGTCATCATCGTCTTCTAATTCCTTCTGTATCGTCATATTTATAATTTCAGCATCTGATTTGATTTCGAATTCACTTTCGGTTCTACCTGTAATCCATTCAGTAATATCTGTTTGTGAAATTTCAACATCTGGATTTATATTTTTAATCAAATTATGCACATTTTGAATTTCTTCTTTTTGTATATATTTGTGATTCATGCCGACAATACAGTACTGTACAGTATAAAAAAAGCAAACGTGAAACACAATACATCAAAATAGGCCTCCAATATAACCGTACAATTGACAGTATGAAAAAAATACTGTACTGTAATAATAATAAAATAAATAATAATAGTTAAAATAATAATTATTAAATAAAAATAATAGTACAAAAAATAATAGTACGTAATAAATAAAACTTTTTTCTTCAAACTGCAGTTCAGATTACTGGAGGGTTCGGACTAACGAGGTTTGGATTAGTGAGATACCACTGTACTAAACAAAAGCAAATATAGAAGCTACCAGCAGAATTTGTAGTCTTAAAGCAGCTCTGATGCCAAAGTTATATATTTTATATGCTCTTTGGTCAATTCTGAAAGTTTCAAGTTGGAACTATTTGGCTATGAAAAAATAACTTTATGACACAAAACTGAAGTGTGCGTTCTCTTTCCAACAAATAAAGGCCAGTTAATTTGGCCAGTAAAACTCAGTTATTAAAAACCCACTGAAAATATGGTTTGCTAACCAGAATTTAGGGTATAAAAAATTTGATATTTCAGAAATTTTTATTATCATTATTTATGCAGGTACTCCATGGAGTCAAGAGACTCATTGCAGGAGACCCCCACTATCCATTAACACAATACTTATCAAACATCTCCTTAAACTTATTCACTGTTAGGATGCCAGCAATCCATTCCACTCATTCAGTACTCTATTAGTAAAGAACCTAGTTTGTACAATCTTACTAACCACACTCTTAGACAACTTTCAAGTGTGACCCCTTGTTTTTCCCCTATGCCCCATGTATTCCATCTTTTGTGTCAATCTTATAGACTCGTGACAGGTTTGTGAATGTACTCTATGAGGATAGATTGAAGGAGTATGGGTTGTAGAGTTTAGCTGACAGGCAGAGGATATGGCAGAAACTTATAAGTTACTAAAAGGATTCTATAAGATTGATTGAAATCAAGAAGTGCAGGTAACCAAACCTGTGCAACAGCAGTCAACATGTGGATGAATCGTAGCCTTACAAGAGGCATAATAACCTCCCTATCTGTACTGGTCAATGTGTTCAACATATTGCAAGAGTTGGCAAAATAGCCTCTGAATTTCAAATCTCTATCCCCAGATCCCTATCCTCATCAATTTCCTGTAATCTAGTACATCTCAATATGATACGAAGTATGTAATCTTTTCATTCCAAAGTGCATTATCTTACATTTTGCAACATTAAATTGATAACCACTGTCCTTTGCCAACACTGCCAATTAATTTAAATCATCCTGCAAGATATCTACATCACCTTTATCAACTATTGCCCTCTCCAGTTTTGCATCATCAGCAAACAACTGAATATTCCCCCTCCCCTCAAATCTCCTGCTATATCATTAATGTACAAATTAAAGAGTAGTGGTCCTAGTACCACTAGTCACCTTCATTTACCGTGATTCCAGTGCATCATATACACCACCTTCTGATGTCTATCAGCCACCCCATCCCCTATCAATGCAACCTATCTCATATCCATTCCCATTTACTCCGACTTATGTAATAATGCAGCATTCTGTCAAATGCCTTTCAAAATTCCAGCAGTATCATAGTACAGCCATTTCCTTTATTCAATTCTGCTGTCACCTTATTATAAAATGTGAACGAGGTTTGTGGATTTGTGTAATGCAAAAGTTGTCAAATGAAAAAGAGGAGTGTAATGCACTAACATCAGCAAAACTGTGGACTGGTTATGCAATAAATTAGAAAATGGCTGGCAATGGAGACTTGTACAACATTAGAATTAATTGCAGAGTTTCAGAATAAAGACAAGAAAGAAACCTAGCAACCTAATAGAAGTCAGAAGGCTGACCATATGATTAAGAGTATGGTTAATAGACTTTTGCGCTAAACATAATCAGATGTCTAAGAGATATCAAGAGCAACTACTTGAAATTTCTGAAACTTTTTTCTACGGCATTTTTCCAAAGGTCTTAAGTTAGAAAGTCTCCTTTTGATGGGCAATGGCAGAATCCATCCATACTGGCAAACATCTATTAGTTGAAAGGTTTCCAGGTTGCAAAGAAAATGACTGATAAGTTTCTCCATTATTTTAGAAATAACTGAAACCAGAAAAAAAAAAAAAAAAAACTGGATAGTAATCTAATAATGAAGATCTATTTTCCTTCTTAGGAATCTTAAGATCAGGTTGAATATGGGCTAATTTTTGAACTGCACAACAGATATCAGTGAAATAGGAAAGACTAAAAAAAAAAAAAAAGTCATGTTAAAGCATAATCTTCAAGAGCAATCAGAAATGCAATCAGGATAAGGAGAATTCAGTTTGGAACAGCTGACTGCTTCTTGACAAAAAAAAAAAAAAAAAAAAAAAAAAAAAAGTAAGAATTAAAATTTTTTCTTTATTTTTATACTAAAAATACACATATAAGAAAATTAGCATTTCCATTAGTAACAATGCAACAAAACTATTAAAGAAGTAAGAAGCAGAAAGTTAAAAAAAATGTTAGACAATAGTTTTGTTAAGAGCAAAAAAAAACAATTATCGCTTGGACATGATGTCAGTTTCCTACTTTTGCCTGTATCAAAATCTTATGTGGTAAGAAATTGCTTGCAGTTCTTTCAAGTTTTAGTATACAGTTGAAACAAAACATTATAGCAAATTGCTCACTATAGTAATTTAGTGTATGGGGGTGGGGGGTTGACAAAAGGAACATAATGCACAATGCTATATAAAGAAAATTTACTAAATCAAACTATTCCTATAGTCTCTGTAGGTTTGGTATAGTTGGAGTCAACTTTATAAACATAAAGCCAATTGCAATGTGCATGATTCTTCTATAAAAAGCCTTAGAGAAAGATAGATATTATTTCTGTATTATATTATATTATAGATAATTTATTATCTATAATATAATATACAATTCTGTATTTTATATATATAGTATATATTCTGGATTTTATTTTATACAGGGTGGCATAAATTAACTTTCCCTCTTTGGAGGTATCTATAGCTAAAACTAATACACAGAATGAGATCAATCACATTTTATTGAGACTTTCAAAGGCATGGGGAGATGAATTCCTGAAAAAAAGATTTAGTACCAAACGTCACCGATAGGGGAAATTTTGGCACCAACAGAGCCAAAAGCAATCAAATATTTGCAGTAAACACAGGTAAAAAGGATTATGCAAATTTTACTGTGCATACGTGATAGCAGAACCACCAATTCCACTTAAAAAGGGATTGGGAACTTTCAGGCAGTTATTCAAATGACTGACGAATTGTGCTCAACATGAGTCCTACCTTGCCTCAGCATGCTTTACTTGTTAAGTTGTTTTACCTTAAACAGTGCAATGCCATAGTGACCCTTCGGAATTTAGAAGGTTTCATAACCTGCGTACAGGTCCTATGTCAGCTGTAGTACTGAGAGCTATGATTAAGAAGTTTGAAGAAACTGGATTACTAGGAGTTAGACCTGGCAGAGGATGGAAAGCAGTGCAAGAAGAGACAGTAACAGACGTTGCTACTGCAGTGTTTGACAACACAGGGACCAATACTGGTCCAAGCATGTCCAGGGACCAGTACTGGTCCACTCGTGCCATAGCTCGCCAACTTGATATGGCTTATGGTACAGTCTTGAAAATCTTACGAAAATGCTTCACTTCTATCCGTATAAGTTCAGTCGTGTGCAAGCACTAACTATCACAGATTATGATAAGTGTATGACCTTCGTGTTAACGTTTCTTGCCTGAATGGAGGTCAACAATGACTGGCATTGGAGAATATTATGGGGTGATGAGGCTTATCTTTATCTGAATGGGTCAACACTCACAACTGCAGAATTTGGGCATCTGAACATCCCCAAGTGATCCAGCAAGTACCACTGCATCCTCCAAAAGTAACCGTGTGGTGTGGCTTCACAGCTGATTTCATAATAGGACCATACTTTTTTGAGCGTATTACCCCTACAGGTCCTTTAACCTGCTCCATTACTGGAGAGATTTATCGACGAATGCTGGAAAATTTTGTTATTCCTGTATTGCAGCAAAGACAATGTTTGGACTCCATATACTTTTTATGGAGGATGGTACACAGCCACACATTGAACGTTGAGTACAGCTCCTTTTACACCAGCATTTCAGTAATGAGAGGATCATCAGTCAGTTCTTTCCGACGGCATGGCTGTCTCAAGCCCCAGACATCACTCCATCTGAATTCTGGCTATGGGGATATTTGAAATCCGTTGTGTATGTTGGGGGCGTTCCCAACTTGCATGTCTTGAAAGAGAACATAAAACGGGCTGTTATGAACATCCAGTCCGACTCCTTACGCCCAGCTGTAGAGCATGTTGTACACCAGATGCAATTTATTGTACACAAGAAAATTCAGCACATTGAAAATCGTGTATGTGGTCCTGATTTTGATGAATCACTACATTAATTTCTATGTCTCTCGCATGTTGTTGTTTTAGTTTAATTATTATTATTCTTATTATCATTGTAATGCGCCACATATCCAGCTGGAATGAGTGATGTGGCTGTCGCTTACACCATCGAAATGTTATTATTCCATTTTATCTGCCTTTAATGTAATTATCTGCTTGTTTTTTGGCTCCCCCTAGTGCCAAAATTTCCCCTCTCGGCGACTTTTGGTACTAAATCTTTTTTTTGCAGAAATCATCTCCCCATGCCTTCAAAGGTCTCAATATAAAATTTGGTCTCATTCTGTTTATTGGTTTTAGCTACAGATGCCTCCAAAAAGGGAAAGTTATTTTATGGCCACCTGGTATTATAGATAAAATTTCAAGGGGTACTCCTAAACAAAAATAGACAAAATAGCCATAAAAATTAATAAGCCTTAGAGAAATTTTGAAAATGATGATTTTGCATTATGAAAACAAACACAATTCAATTTCAAATTACTGCACAAAATGATGTGCAGTAATTAATTACTGCATTGAAATTAATTAGCAGTGAATAATGGGTTTTAAAAGCTGTTGAAATATAAAGATTGCTTTTATAATTCATTTTTTCTGTAAACCGATCTTTCACATTAACTTTAAAAAAATAATAATAATAAATGGAAATAGTGGTCATTGTCGAACAAACAAAAAAAATTTCAGAATTAATTGCTACACAGCTAATGTGATATTCAAATGAATATTATACAATTATTAATTTTTCAAACAACCATGATCACTACACCTCTAGTACAACCGCAGAGAACTGCCGGCCAGGTTGGCTGAGTGGGTAGCATATCTGCTCTCCAGCCAAAAGACTATAATAAATTTATAATAAATTTAGTTTAATCCTTTATCCAAGTGTAAGCAAACAGAGCTTGCACCTGAAAGTATCTTCAGGAATGGGGTAAGGTGGTACAACACCAGGGCACTCCTTGCAAAGGTGGAGCAAGCTACCAACACTCCTATCTCAGTATCTCCCATAATGCAAAACACATCTCCTTGCGGATATGTCTAATGTTATGCATTAAGGGAAGGGCCACAACCCAGACTAGTTTCGACCTTTATTGAGGTCTCTTCAGTGGGAGCCAGGCCCAAGTGGAGATACCAGGCAGAAGCATTAGCAGGTCATCTCCACCTATAGGAGTTGCCAAATGGTGTGCCACCCTTTTTTAATAAATTACTCTGGATTTAGAGAAAGATGTTGAAAGTTTATTTTTCACTTGGTTAGAGTATAATAAATTTAGTTTAATCCTTTATCCAAGTGTGAGCAAACAAAGTTTGCACCTGAAAGTATCTTCAGGACTAGGGTAAGGTGGTACAACACCAGGACACTCCTTGCAAAGGTGGAGCAAGCTACCAACACTCCTATTGAGGTCTTTTCGACCTTTATTGAGGTCTCTGAAGAGACCTCAATAAAGGTCGAAACTAGTCTGGGTTGTGGCCCTTCCCTTAATGCATAACAAGGAAGGGAGATACTAAGACAAGGAGTGATGAGAGCTTGGTCCACCTTTACCATGAGTTGCCTCAGTCCTGAAGATATTTCAAGTGCAAACTTTGTTTGCTTACACTTGGATAAAGGATTAAACTAATTTATTATAGCCTAACCACCTTATTATTAAATTACTCTGGATTTAGAGAAAGATGTTGGAAGTTTATTTTCCACTGTGGGTTTGAATCCTATCGTGGGCATGGGTGTTCATAATTGTCTGTGAAAATACTAGTGGTGGTGGGTGGGCAGTAGATAGCATTGTGTAGATGATGATGGTAGTTGTGGTTCGCTGTAGTTGGTGGATTGAGTGGTAGAGATGGAGAGTTGTAGAGTAGGTGCCCTCCCTTGATGAGACTTTGGACTCCTTGGAGGTGTCATGTAATAATAATAATATATTTAGCAAAGATAGACCAGCTAACGTAAGATAAAGTTGTAGGCTTAAAAAGTCAACTGTTCAAAGGTTAGATGCTCGATGCTCCACAAATTACCGTATGTTAGGTTATATTTCTCTATAAGAGGAAATCTCAGTTTATATATGGAATTAAGCAATATCACTAAAGCAATCGGTTTGTTTTGAAGATCATTATGATCAGAAAATAGTGATATTTAGAAAGAATGTCTTTAAAACTCATAATTTATGCACTTTGGCATATACTGGATGAGCTTGTTATACATGGTATATACAATAATGATATAAATTCATTAAAATGTTTATTTTGTCAGACGAAAATAACATTTTTACAACATAACCCCAACCTAATAAAACTACTTATTTGAATATGATGAGATAGGTAGTTACAGGGTTTCTCAAACTTTTTCTACGACGGAACACTTCACAAATCCTGAAATTTTCACGGAACACCTTGGTTATTTTGTAATGTATTAATTAATAATTAATTAGTAATTTAGCTGCTTTTCATCATTAATTAATAATTAAGTAATTATTACTTAATAATTGATAATTAATTAAACATCAATTAAACCATCATTAAATTAATTTGTGCTGCTTTTCATTGACATATCCCATTCTGATCAAATATATTTATAATATTATTATAAGTACTTACGAGCGAATGCAGACTTTTTCTCCTGTGTGCTGGTAGTTTTCCCCTCCTTTTGTACATCCTGGAGATGTACATATGTATATTAGAATTTAAATCTGTATTCTTATTACTTTTAAAAAAATCATGACACTCTGGTTTCAGAACAAGCACTAACACATTGCAATACGAACATGCGAAGAAAGTATTCAGTATTAATAGATTAGAGAACCGGATACAGACTACCTTGATCTTCAATTTCAGTGGAAAACTTTTCTTTATACTTCCTTGCTAATTGGTCACTGACATTTGCAACACAGATGTTATTTCATTCAGTTTTGAGAACAGGCTGCCCATTGTTGTAATCAGCTTGCAGCCAATTTTTATGATCGATCATAAACGGTGGTGCTCTCTTTCCCGATTGTTGAAAGATTTCGATGTGTGAAAATTAACGATAATTCACAAATATTTCCATGTTTAAAAATATGCCGCTTTGTCACTGACATTTGCTACACAGATGTCATTTCCTTCAGTTTTGAGAACACGCCACCCATTGTTATAATCCCCTTGCAGGCAATTTTTATGACCGCTCATAAACAGCTATTCCCTTTCCCAAATGTTGAAAATTTTCGATGTGTGAAAATTAACAATACACAGATGTTATTAGGCATTCTGGGTCTGGGCTTTTACATATTCACGAATATTATTCTCCTCAGAATATTTCTACTAAAATATATTTATTCATGAAAAATGCTTAGAAAACTAAAATGACAAATTCCAGAACTTCTCGCGGAACACCTATTCACCTTCCGCGGAACACAGTTTGAGAAACCCTGGGTAGTAAAATGGGAGGAAAAGTCCACAATTTATCTTCCACAGTTACAGTAAAATAACTATCACATAATGATAAAAATCGATACAAACCTCGGCCCATAGGCACTCCAATTTGAACGTGGGGGTTTACCAGCACTACATGGATATGTACGTCGACTAGAATCACTGCTACGTTCTTTGCGAACTCCTTCCTCATAGAGTTGACCTACTTGAGCATCTATGGCTGTTACATCTTCTACAACTCTCTTCATAACAGCTCGAACATTTCTTGGTTCAATAGTATTGAGCCAATCTCGAGTTTCTACACTTTTACGTAGCATCTAAACAAACACATTAACTGTAATCACAGCTAAAAAAAGATAAGATTTATTACATCAACATAAACCACTATGAAGTAAAATATGCCTTTTAACTAGAACAAAGATTAAGAGTAAAAAAAAAAAGTATGCAATGAATAGCTAAATTACACAGCTGTTTACTCAAATAACATTATTTATAAGCTTGTAAATGGCATATATTATCTTGCCAAATATTATTTGGCAAGATGAAAGCTTTGAAGCCATTGTAATTTTTTACATCATATAATTTACTAAATATACTGGATCTTTATCTTTTTTTTTTTTTTTTTTCATGTTATAAACAGAACTTACAAGCACAAAATATCATTTAAAATTAAACTGATTACAATATCTTAAATGCTACTTTAAATTTTCTATCGACCAAAATGGATAACTTATGTTGTTAATTTGCAATAAATTAAAATACTTTTTTTTTAAACGTGAAACTCACCTGCAGGAAGTTGTTAATTTATTGTACATTACAGTGGCGAATTCTCCATGCTTGCTGCACAAGCTCATTAATTGAGAAAGACGTACTATTTATTTGTTAATAAATGCATGCATTTATAAGCATTCCATTTAGGCTTAAGATATCTTAAGCTTGCGCGGTAATAACTGAGCTTTACGTTGTGTATCGAAGCCGATGCTTGCTTGTCTAGTCAAAGCTACCTTGGCTTGCTCGGTTGTAGGAGCTTACAGGTCCTTGCAGCGGCACTGTGATTTCATGCACGTGCATAGCCATTTCACGCGTCTCATTCTGTTGCTTAAACCACAGGTCATATGCAGTCAACGTAGCTCTAGCCAGCGAGCTTCAGCAGCCTTTACAAGTGTGCATGTTGCTTAGGAAAATTAAGTTACAATCAACTTTTTATGATGTTATTGCCCAGTTCATAAAGAAGAACCGTAGGGTAGATTTTTTTTTTTTTTTTAACTAGTAAAATTTATTTGTAAGCTTCCTATAATGGTACAAAATGCTGAACAATCGTATATGTAACCTAAGAGCAACAGCTCATCCAGGTTACGATGGGCATAAAGTTACAGAAATTTATGTAATTCATGTTCATTATATACATATATGTACATTCATATAATATATATATTGCATATTATTATATAATTATATAATAAAATTGCAGGAGACATGCTAATATGTACAGAGAAAGTTACATAACAATTAATTAGGAACAAAATAAAGCAGTTAAATAGCATTAAAATTTTTATTGATCTTTGAATACAAATATGCTAAAAAGCAATAATTTATTTTGAACAGAGATTCCTCGTTTCTGTGGGAAAATAAATACTCTTTGATTAGAGGTTTGTATTTGTTTGGGTTAGTTTCATTTCTTATTGTTAAAGGTAGTGTGTTAAATACTTTTGGTGCTAAATAAGTATAATGTTTGTGTATTGCTTCTTTATTTGCTTTTGGAACTATATATTTTAGGCCCTTATGTCTACTAAGGAAAGCATTTTGTTTGATATTTAGGTATTCGTTTCTTTTTTTATGAATAATAGTACCCTATAGATGTCTAAATATCTAAGGGATAGTATGTTTAGTATGGTGTATTTATTACACATTGCAGTATCCTTATATTTGTTTCTAGTTAAGATTTTAATTACTTTATGGTGAGTCGAGACTAAAGGTTTCAGCATAGTGCTATAGATTCCTCCCCAACTTAATATACCATATTGTAGTGCGCTTTGAATCCAGGCAGAATATAATATTTTTAGCATATTTAAATTTAAGAATCTGTTTAGGTAGTCAATTTAACAGGATGCTTACTTTATTTACAACATAGATAATATGCGGTTTCCAGCTTAAACTACTATCAATTTTTAATCCCAAGTAAGTTATTACACTGACTTTTTCTATTTTCTCGCAGTTGCAATTTGAATTTGTCCTGCAATTCCAATCATGCAAAATTAATTGTGCAGTGAAGTTCATTTTGCCAGTTGTATTTCACAAGTTAAAATTTACATATTTAGTTTTTGAGACATTCAGACTGAGTTTGTTTGATTGGAACCAATTTGTTACTTTCAAAAGATCAGCATTCACGATGGTTTTCATTTGTTCAGCTGTGTCTGTAGAAAAAATTAGTACTGTATCATCTGCAAAAGTATTTATTTTATTGTTTAGTTTAAGATTGCAGAAGTCATTGATATAAATAATAAATAAAATTGCTCCCAAGACAGATCCTTGTGGTACACCACAGTTTACTGTTTTGGAGCTGCTATAGCTGTTGCTTATTTTTACAATTTGTGATCTGGCATTTAAGTAATTTTTGAACCAGTTTAGGGCAGTACCTCGTATTGCTATGACCTCTAATTTTTTTATAAAAATTTCATGTGATACAGAGTCAAAAGCTTTGTGTATATCTAGAAATAGTAAATTTATATTCAAGTAGCTAAATTGAAAAATACAGAATATCATTTGTAAAATAAATGTTGTATTTGTAAGATTACGTGTACATAAATTTCTAAATATATATAGTTTTAAATAGTCAGTACAGGTAACCCTCGTATAACGCGGTACTTATATAACACAGTTTCAATATAATGGAGTCCACAAATTGTAGTAACCCTTATTCAATGCAATTTTGACAAAAACACAGTCTAGAAATTGTAGTAACCCTTTATCTTTTCATATATTTTTCACCACAAGACTTAAAAATCAAATTCTATCTTCGTTAAATTTGTGTCTGCCGGTATCGTGCAGGTAGTTATAAGTAGCGAATTTACATTAGGGGGAAAAACCCTTTAGCATGCATGTAAAACAATTGTGTACCATATAAAGTGTTTATTGTTGAAAATTGTCTTCGTTTTCTGCCAGGAAAGCGCATTAAAAATCATAAGTGTGTTATCTCAAGTTGAGCATTTTATTTTCTGATGAGTTACATACATAATTAATACGAAATACTTTTTTATGTAAAAAAATGATTTTTATAGTAATGGCCACAAATTGCATTCAAAGGGAAAAAAATTAACATTGAAAAGAAAATTCGTCTCGAAGAAAAAGAATTAAAATCATGGATCGGTTGAAAAATGGAGAAAAACCAGTTGTTGTAAGGACTTTGAATTTAAATGAATGGTCAAAGCTGTATAACTGAAATGAGACATACAGCCTCCACATAGCTCCACATAACTCCACATAGCCTTTAAAGGAATGCGGAGAACCGACCAGGGCTTCTGACCTAATGTCCAATCCTCACCTTCTCGTGGTGCATCCTGTTGGGTATATACCTGGATACTGAACGAACGAGGATGGGCTGGCAATTTCGGATTTAGCTGACCAAATTGTATTCTTATTGGTTAAACCAAAATAAAAAATGATGGTACAACATGACAAAATTTCATGTCGGCTGAGGCATCGCCCGGTTAAACAAGGCCCCTGTTGTTTTCGCTGGAACAAATCTGAAAACACACCCCAACCCAACATCACCAGAGTTAAAAATCGGCAGTATCAACATAAGCCTGAATGGCAAAGAAATGGAGCTAGCTGAGGAATTAGATAAGTACCAGATTGACATAACAGGGGGGTAACTGGAACAAAAAAGACAAAAACTGGTGAGATCTTTCTGAGCAATAAATACAAAATGTTATAATCATGCAATGACAATCAATAAAAACAAGGAGTAGACAGAGTGTTCAACACAAAATACGAGGCTAACCTTCTTGAATGGCAAGCTGTCTCAAGTAGAGTAATGTGGGCAAATATGAGAATGGGGAACTGGACAATGAGACTTATTTGTGCCTATGGTATCACAGAAGGTTCTACTAAGGTAGAAGTGAAAGAATTTTTTGATGCTTTAGAAAAAGCAACTCACACAATGAAAAAGGAAAAGTAAGTCCTTGTTGGGGATCTGAATAGAGGGTAGGCACAAATAAGTCTCATTGTCCAGTTCCCCATTCTGAGAATGTCAGACATACAAAAATATTTTGGGAAAATTTGGAGAAAAGAGCAAAGCTAATAACAATAGCAAATACCTGTTGGATTTCTGCTCAGGACACGGACTGGTTATTATTAACACCATGTTCCAACATAATAATGTGCACAAAATCACATGGAGAGAAGAGGCAAGGAATAAGAAAAGTCTCATTGACTATATAATTGTTGATAGTGATGTTTTCTCCCTGGTGCAGGACGCCAGAGTGTACAGAAAATTTGAAATTGGAAGCGATAACTATTTAGTCTTGAGTAGGATAAAATTGAATTTCATATTGAAAAGAATAACATGTAAGAAAGTTTTAAAGCGAATAAAAGTTGATCAGCTCTCAGAAGTGAACTGTAGACTAAAATACACAAAGATTATTGAAGAAGAAATGAAGGTGTTTGAGAACAGGAACCAAACCTTGGAGATTCAGTGGCAAGCCTTGAAGAATTCAGCCAGAGAAACATGCAATGAGATTGTCTGCATGGATAGTAAAATAAGAACTCCATGGTGGAAGTTAAAGAGACAGTGAAGAAAAAGAAGAAAGCATATCAAAAGTTCCTGGCAAATAAGTTCGCTTATGCTCTTGGAGAATACAGAGACAAATGTAAGAAAGCTAAACACTGTGTAAAACTAGCTAAACAAGTCATGGGAGAACTTTGGCAAGAACATAGAAAATAAATATCAAGAAGGTGGTAAGATATTCTGGAGGTTGTTAAAGAAGCTTAGAAATGGAGGAAAGAGTGCTGTAAAAGGAGTTAGAGATGATAAAGGTGACATAAAAACAGGAGAAAAATATATCTTTGAAGTATGGAGTAATTACTTTGAAAAATTGCTAAATGAAACAAGCAGTGATAGCACAGGGGTAAAAAACACTCAACAGGCATACAGTCAGGAATACATATCCATACTTGAAGTAGAAAAAGCCATCAAAGGCTTGAAATGTGGAAAGGCAGTAGCAGTAGATCATATTCGACCAGAAATGCAGCAGTATGGTGGTATAAAAGTATTACAGTGGCTGCACTGCATAGTTCAGAAAGCCTGGACACGGGGACGAATTCCCGATGATTGGAGTAGAGCTCTAATAGTGTCCATATATAAAAAGAGAAATAAAACTGAATGTGAGAATTACAGAGATATTTCCCTACTGAGTGTTCCTGGCAAGATCTATGCAAGTATACTTGAGAAACGGTTGAGAAGAATTGTGGAAGAAAAGCTTGGTGAAGAACAAGCTGGATTCAGGCCAAATAGAGGCTGTCAGGATCAGATCTTCACTTTACGACAAATAGTCGAGAAAGCATGGGAATATAACAAAGATCTGTATTTAAGTTTTGTAGATCTGGAAAAGGCATATGACAAGGTGCCAAGAGAGAGACTATTCAATACGCTACAGTTATATGGTGTCAATGGGGCATTATATCAAGCAATACTTAGTCTGTATTTGAGTTGTAAGTCGGCAGTTATAACTGAAGGATGTACAGGAAGATGGCTTAATGTTAAATCTGGTGTGAGACAAGGATGTACATTATCCCCTCTGTTATTCATTATCTATATGGATCACATTATGAAGGAAAGTGGTATTAAACATGATATCAGAATTGGAGATGTTAATGTCAGCTCTTTGCTTTATGTGGACGATGTTATACTTCTAAATAAATCCGCTACAAGTTTGCAAGATTCCCTGACTAAATTGAATAACTGTTGTAATAGATATGAAGGTCAGCATTAAAAAGACAAAAACAATGAAAATAGATAGAATTGTTGAAAATGTCAACTGTGTTGTGAACAGGGGAACCTGTGGAACAAGTAAAACATTTCAGCTATTTAGGCATGATTTTTAGTGAAGATGGTAAATTTAATATGGAAATAGATAACAGAATCAACAAAGCTGATATGGTAGGAAGTCAATTGAATAAATTCATATGGAAGAAGAGAGAAATTAGTCGGAACACTAAATTAGCTGTATACAAGACAGTGTTCAAACCAGTTTTAACTTATGGATCTGAGAGCTGGGTCAGAAGTAAAACATTTGACCAAAGACTAGAGACCTGAGATGTGAGAGTCCTAAGAAAGATTAGAGGCACGAACAGATGGCAACAATGGAAATATCATATTAAAAACGAGGATATTAGGAAAGAACTTGACATCGTCGGCATCCAGGAATGCGTTAGCAGAGATAATCTCAGGTGGTATCGTCACTTAAACAGAATGGACGATGAAAGATTAGCAAAACAAGTGTTCTCTGCCAGGTTGGCAGGAAAACGACCCAGAGGAAGACCAAGATATAGGTGGATTGATACTGTACAAAGTGCCTTAGACTATAGAAATATAAGATCTGATAATGTTGGAGTCTTGACAAGTAACAGACTGATTTGTCGGAAAATTGTAGATAGGAAGTTAGTAATGGTGTAAATTTTTTGTTTAGTACTATCATATCCTGTACACCCCTTGAGGGTACATGTCAGGAATTTGATGATGATGAATCAACAATTCAAACAATCAAACACAATGAACATAAAATCTGAAAAAGTGTTTATTGTTGGGTCAACGGTAAGTGCAAAGCTCATTGATTGCGTACGCAATTTTCTAAGAAAAAAATGAAGAAATCTCTAATGATTTGGAAAGAAGATGCACTGAAAAGAAAATTCCTTTGGATGGAAATCATATTAAACATAAAACTCTAAAAGTTTATAAACATTTATAATGCAAGCCAGGTATTCAATGCTGATGAATTCGGGTTATATTGGAAAAAAATGCCAAAACACACCTATATTTCGAAAAATGAAAGACCAGCTGCTGGATTCAAAGTCCAAAGACAGAATTACTCTACTGTTTTGTAGTAATGCATCAGGTGATTACATGACAAAACTAATGTTCATTAACCGATCCTCAAATCCTCATGCTATGAAAGGTTAAAATATGCACTTATTTTTATTTTGCCTAAAACATTCATGCATTAAATGCAATGAAGCTTAATTACAATTTGTAATTTTTATAATTTTATACTATGATTTGTGTATTACATAGTTTATAGATTTATAGTAGAGTTTATATGTTTTCTAAACTTACATGAATTACCTGCATTAAATAAAAATATATTTTTGTTGGATATGTCATTATAATTAAGATGAAAAGCCAAACAGCTATATTTTCTGATAAAGTTAATTAAATTAAGGGGATAAAAATCCCTCATTATTTTATTTTTAATAATAATAAGAAGAAATAATAAATCAAAATAATAAGAGATTTTTATCCCCTTAATTTGGATATGTCATTGTTGTTTATATAATTTTTTATAATTTCAATCACACCTCTCACTCCCTGAATGATAACAAGAGCAAGCGTGAATTTCAAGACCAGCATTCACCCCTGGCATATTAGTGGGACATAGGATTAGATAATCTGGGACCCTGATCTAGAGACCAAAGAGTAGACTTTATCAGGCCTTCAATAAGTAGGGTGATGGTGATCTTATAATGGATGACAAAAACTATCTACCACCTAAATGTGCTCCAGTGTTCTGTTATAATATATTAAATATTTTGACTAAACATATTTGTCTATATATCAGGGTTTGATAATGCAATAATATTCTTTCATCACTACTTCCAATATGTGTCATGTAAACCTAAGAGAGAAACAGTGTATGTGCATGGAAGAAGGGGTAGGAATGTACCACAACTATGACAGGGATGATATTTCTATTTAGTGGGTGATTCTTTGATAAAAGCAAGAATAATTTATGACTATAACTTCTAAAGACTAGCACTTAAAAAAAAAAAAAAAAATGCAACCACTGTAGGTTTTTCTTCCCCCCCCCCCCCAATACTGTTCTCATTTCTGACATATATAGACAGGATTTTTCATTTATTCGTTTTTTTTTTTTTTTTTAACTACTAATACACCACAAAATCTTATTTAAGGAATTTTTCTTGCAAGAAGAGCATGCATCTCTTGTGGATAAGCATCTCATTATCCTGGCCTTCAAAGCTGAATAGTGATGGAATTCAGTATAATAATACAGATTGGTATGAACAAGACTTTATGGGTGTCACAAAGTCAGTAGCAAGAAATGTAACGCTGCAAATAAATACAGGGTGTTCGGGATAAATTTGACAGTTTCGTAAGGAAAAAGAAAATCTTCTTTGTATCTATTAAATTTAATGAATTGACAAAAAAACATTACAGGCAGAGTTAATTACAATACTATCAACAAGATTTACTCAAAATAACCACCATTAGCATCGATCACAGCTTCAATTCTGCTTCGGAACCTCGAACAAGCTGATGCTACAGTCTCCCTGGGAAGGGCCGCAAAAACTGTTTTAATTTTATCCATTAACTGGGCTTTTGTATTACTGGAAGTGCGATTGGTGTCTTTTTCAACTGCGCCCCATACAAAATAATCCATGGGGTTAAGGTCTGGGGAGTTTGGAGGCCAAACATTTGGACTGGTGAAGTCGTAGAAATTTTCAGACAACCATTTTTGACTTTTCCCAGAGGTGTGGCAAGGGGCCGAATCCTGCTGCCATACATACGGCCTACCATTGGCTACCCTTGTTATCCAGGGCTTGACTACAGTTAGCAACTCCACGAACAAAGCCCGAATTCCAATGCCAGGGTTCTTCAACACCTGTTCCTGCAGATTTGCGAGGAATTCTGCTGTACGAACGCAATCAGATCATCTGCTAGGGATCTTTCTTCTTGCTACATCCTCGTAGTCACCATTGCAAGTCTCTAGTTCATGCCTGATTGTTTTTACTGTATTCAGGGAGCATTGGGCAGCAGTCGTAATATCCTTATTTTGATGGCGGGCACGAATCATCATGATACAAGTTATTCTCTTCCATGATTCAGGTAGGTTCCAGCTATCCATCCTTTCTGACATCTTGTATATGAATGAAGAAGGGTCCAAACTTTTAAATGAAGAGAAGTGTGTGTTAATACATGTAACTTACGGAAAAATATAATTAATTATAAATATGTCAAATTTATCCCGAACACCCTGTATAGTTAGCAAAAGATCCATGGTAAAGTCTCCAAAATTGTGTTCTTCCATTTTAAAGGGTTTTAAGGTAATTGGACAATAAAGATAAAATTAGTAACAGATATGTGCTGGTGATCGTGTTTGAGATTTCTCCACAACAACATTTATACCATCAGGTCATAACAAAAATAAACCAGGATATTTTCAGACTACAGAAAAAGATAAGAATTTATATTTTTGAAAATTATGGAGACAACTACCGTGTTTGAATAAAAACTTTAGTTTAATATAACTAAAATCTACATTTGACGTTTTGACCTTTATGTCAAGGTCATCTTCTGGAGCATACAACTATACACAGGAAATAAGCTATACTACAATCAAACTAGTTTGTTAAAGACACTGACCAACTGCTACAACAATTGTTGGCCTGACCTCTGGTGAGAAAAAATAAAAATAATAAAATAAAATAAAAATAAAAAAGTTATAAAAAATTATACATCAACGCTAGAGTCCTATTATTAGTGTTGTCTACTATATACATATATTCACATCATTCCAGCCAGTTGGTATGGAATGGTTTCTAATACTAGCTAAGGATTGGCTAGAGTCCTAACTTATGCTGGATCTTTCATATTAGGTAGGCTGAATGTGTGCCATCCAGATCCTTGGAATTTTCACGCCATCTTTGTTGTTCATATTTGGGTGGTTTATCAGGATTTCGCAGGATTCCTTAAATTTCCTTTCGTACCAGGTTTTTGTGCGATGTAAGGAGCAGGTGCTTTTCCAGTTGATTTGGTGTAAGGTGTTGAGTGCGTGGTCTGAGAGGCCTGCTTCACCATAATGGTTATATTTAATGTGTCTAATGTGTTCTTTCTTGCGTATAGACGTCCTGTTTCACCAATGTACGGTAAGTTACAGGTGCAGCGGATGCAATAGACTCCAGGATGTGCTAATGGGAGGAGAGGATCCTTAGAGGAGTTGAATATGGTTTTAAGTTTAGTGGGTGGTTTAAAGGTGGCATTGAGGTTATAATGTTGTAGGATTCTGTTGATTTTTTCTGATAACCCTTTAATGTATGGGATGGCTATGGTTTTACTGTAATCTAGATTCGTTTTTGTTGTAGTTTTATAGAGTATTTTATTAACAGTATTTTTGTTATAGCCATTATTTATGAACGTGTCACTAATGATTTTTAGTTCTTGTTTCAGGGCTTGCTGGTTAGAGCAAATAGTTGTGGCTCTGTTTTTAAGAGTGTTAATGACTCCATATTTTTGTGATGGGTGGTGGTATGAATTAGCGTGTATGTATTGGCCAGTGTGTGTCGGTTTTCAGTAGACTGTGAAGGATAGACTGTCTGAAGGAAGACGTGTGACTAGTGTGTTTAGGAACGGGAGTGAGCGAATTTTGGTTTAACAAACACTAAACACATTCCTCAGCCACCTGAACAAACAACACGAACGCATACAATTTACCATCAAAATCAAAAACCAAAATTCGCTCGCTCCTGTTCCTAGACACACTAGTCACATGTCTTCCTTCAGGCAGTCTATCCTTCACAGTCTACCGAAAACCGACACACACTGGCCAATACATACATGCTAATTCATACCACCACCCATCACAAAAATATGGAGTCATTAACACCCTTAAAAACAGAGCCACAACTATTTGCTCTAACCAGCAAGCCCTGAAACAAGAACTAAAAATCATTAGTGACACATTCATAAATAATGGCTATAACAAAAATACTGTTAATAAAATACTCTATAAAACTACAACAAAAACGAATCTAGATTACAGTAAAACCATAACCATCCCATACATTAAAGGGTTATCAGAAAAAATCAACAGAATCCTACAACATTATAACCTCAATGCCACCTTTAAACCACCCACTAAACTTAAAACCATATTCAACTCCTCTAAGGATCCTCTCCTCCCATTAGCACATCCTGGAGTCTACTGCATCCGCTGCACCTGTAACTTACCGTGCATTGGTGAAACAGGACGGACAATCCCTATACGCAAGAAAGAACACATTAGACACATTAAATATAACCATTATGGTGAAGCAGGCCTCTCAGACCACGCACTCAACACCTTACACCAAATCAACTGGAAAAGCACCTGCTCCTTACACCGCACAAAAACCTGGTACGAAAGGAAATTTAAGGAATCCTGCGAAATCCTGATAAACCACCCAAATATGAACAACAAAGATGGCATGAAAATTCCAAGGATCTGGATGGCACACATTCAGCCTACCTAATATGAAAGATCCAGCATAAGTTAGGACTCTAGCTAATCCTTAGCTAGTATTAGAAACCATTCCATACCAACTGGCTGGAATGATGTGAATATATGTATATAGTAGACAACACTAATAATAGGACTCTAGCATTGATGTATAATTTTTTATAACTTTTTTATTTTTATTTTATTTTATTATTTTTATTTTTTCTCACCAGAGGTCAGGCCAACAATTGTTGTAGCGGTTGGTCAGTGTCTTTAACAAACTAGTTTGATTGTAGTATAGCTTGTTTCCTGTGTATAGTTGTATGCTCCAGAAGATGACCTTGACATAAAGGTCAAAACGTCAAATGTAGATTTTAATTATATTAAACTAAAGTTTTTATTCAAACACGGGGTAGATGTCTCCATAATTTTCAAAAATGCATTCGGATCACCGTGTAAGCCTAAAAGAAAGAAGAATTTATAGTTACAGTTGCTATATGTCTATATGCCTGATGTTATTCTAAAGGAAATATACATGACAGCAAACTACATACTCGAACAAGCTATTCCTGTGGTCTGTACATAGTAGCAATAGATAGTCAACTGTACATAGCTAGCAAACCTATGGCACACATGGTGTACAGTACTACCATATTTTACATTGTACACAGAATGTAGATGCAGCATGGAGTGAGGTGACAGCAGAGAGTATGAATAATATTTGGAAGAAACTGCTGAAAATATATGTTCATGCATTTGCACGATTTGATAAAGAGAAAGCCTTACAAGAGAGTAGTTAAAATAATAGTTCTGCTAGTTAAACTGTTGGAGGTTGACAATTAAGGATGTCATGGAAGAAGAAAATATCTTAAATGAAGACATTATATAGATATAGAAGCACAGAAAGTCAGAAGAGGTGAGGGGAAAAAATCACATCTCTTCTTCTGACTTTCTGTGCTTGTATATCTATATAAAATGTGATCTATATATCGCGCGATGCAAGTGAGAACTCACACCACGCGATATCGCATGATGTTAGTTCTCACCAGGCGGCCGATCACGCATTGTCGCATGGACGTCGCTAACTAAATAAAAAAATTTAAAAAATTTGGCCACCACACGAAATTCCAATTTTCAGCTTGGCAATGAACATGTTAAACAAAGTTAATACTACTCATGCATTTAACATGAATGAAAAAGCTGATTAGTGTTACAGCAAATGCCATCAGTACTATAACAAACTACCAAACAGTCAGAAATGAATACCACAGATAGTCACAATGCTATTTCAAAGAAACTTCACCACAACAAATTATTTCAGTTCCTGTGAATTTGCTCTTTTAAATGAATTTATAGTTGTTTAAATGAAAATCTTTTAAACAAATATAAATGAAGCATACATTTACAATACGAGTCTCAGTCACAGCTGCATGAGTAGGAGAGTCTTACAGTAACAACTTTTGATATTTAATGCTAGTGGTTTGATGCAATAACCTTCTGTCTCCTGACATTGGCATATAATCAGGATTTGGACAATAAAGGAGCCCCACAGTTTCTATAAATAGATGATCATGTGGAAAGTGATCTTCGTGTAATACCTTTGTTTTTAATGGACTTTGTTTCTGGCAAAGATACCATGGTCTGCAAGGCCTGATTTACTTGATTTATCTTTATGTTCATTCAATGAATGAGAAACCCACTCCTGCCCCTGCACCAGACTCTCATAAATCCACCTAGTTCTTCACCTAAAATCGAGAAACCCTTTCTGGTCCATGGACGAACTCTCTTCAGTTACCTTACCATCAACACCTGACATGTGGAGAGAACACTGGTCCAACAATCTTCCAACAAATAGCTTCCTGGTTGAAGATCCCTGTGCTCCATGGTCTGGTTTTGCTCTTCCATCAACATGATCAGAACTAACCATGGCATATGCAGCTACCTACTACATAAATGGAGACCGTCAGACCACCCTTATTGTGATTGTTCCTCATGGTGGTGGACATCCACAAGGTGATGGATCAGGCCCTAGATTGGCTTTCTAGACTGGACATTGACCTGTAGCTGCTTTGTATTCCTTTTGCCATAAGAATAAATAAATAAACTGAAATCTCCTATTTCAAAGACACTTAGTCTAAAGCCAAATCTGATAGTTAATTGGACATAACAGCTTTTTTTGAATTAGAGGCAGGAATAAAGCCAATTTTTGCATTGATTTAAAGGTAGTATATAGATTAAATTCATGAAGAAAACTTTGGCTCCATATTCAGTTCAGCAATCCTTTTCAATTAGGAAATAATAATAGAGTTACTCTCAAAAAAGGATCTTGGCAAAGGATGACATACCAATAATATGTTAAATGTTGTTTGAGCTATAACCATTAGCAACTGCAATAATTTTTATTATTAATTCTTTCTGTAGATGGAAATGACTAAGTTGATATTGAGTGTATATATACAGACAGATAACGATAAGTTTATGGAGTTCAGAGTACCAGAGGAATTGTTCAAATGCATGATTTACCACAGCATTTGCAAAAGCACATGCAGTTGATGGACTCAGTGTACTTTTCTACAAGTGAGATGTAACCTGCTGTAATTTATAGCTGTTTAAATTAATTTATACTGTTACCATTATATTCTTTCTTCCATGATAAGGAAGTGGTCCGATGGGGTGGTCAGATGCCTATAGGCTACCTACCAAGTTTGCAGTTAACAAGTTAAGTTTGATTTCCACCTGATAGGTGCACTTGATCACCCTTTTTTATATCGATATCCGACTTTGTTGCTCCAGGAACAGGGAATGAATGTAGGAAGACAAGTAGTGTGATAGGAGAGAATGAAAATAAGATATATATGAATGAGAAAATAATAGTTGATAATGTGGAAGGTGTGAGTGACTGTGAAAGTTTAGGAAATGGTTTTGTTCAGGAGAGTGAATTTAGATTAAGAGTGACTGACCTGCAGAGGGAGATAGATGAGTTGAAAGAGGAGGTGGAATGTCTTGTGAATGAGAGCAGAAGTATGAAAGATAAGATTAGGAGAATGGAAGAGATAAATGCAAGGAGAATCAGAGTAGGAGAGAGAGAGAATTTAGGGAGTATGAGTGAGAGGTATGGGGGTGCTAGAAGAGGAGAGAATAGAAACTGTAGAAGTGAGGGAATGAGAGAGAGGTATGGGAATGCTAGCAGACGAGAGGATGGAAACAGTAGGAGAGATATGGAAGTGCTAGAAGAGGACAGAATGGAAACGGTAGGAGAGATAGAATGAGAGAGAGGTATGGGAATGCTAGATGATGAGAGGATGGAAACAGTAGGAGAGACAGAATGAGAGAGGGATATGGAAGTGCTAGAAGTGGAGAAAATGGAAACAGTAGGAGAGAGAGGTATGGAATGCTAGAAGAGAGAATAACAGTAGAGGAGAGGGAATGAGAGAGACCTATGGGAATGAAAGAAGAGGAGAGACTGGAAACAATAGGAGAGAGGGAATGGTAAGAGGTATAATGTATGGCGACTCAATGATCCGTGGTGTTCAAGATAGGATGTGTGAGGAGTGTTTGCCAGGAGGAACAATAGAAAGGATGGCTATGACAATTAAGAGAGGGTGAAAGGGTGGATGAGATGATTGTGATGGTAGGAACGAATAACTTGAGTGGTAACGTAAGTCAGGCAGCGAGAGATATGAGGTTTTTGCTTGAGACTGTACGGAAGAAGACAGAGAGAGGAAAAATAGTGTGTGTGTTGCCTAGGTATGATAATGATGAGCTGAGCTGAAGAGCTCAGCTCATCATTATCATTTCATCTCATCATATTGAATGGCATAATAGCAAGAATGTGTGACAAGAGGGGACTGGTATATGTGGATGCTTGGAGTGCGTTTGAGGAAAGAGAGGAATTGTATGCGAGAGACCATTTACATTTGAATGAGGAAGGACGTAGGCATCTGGAGAGATTGCTGTTCTGAAAGAGTCAGTGTGTCCCAGGGAGGATGATAGCAGGGGTGGCCTCTTGTGGGAATGGATACGTGGGAGAAGGGAGACGATGTCAGGTAACACTGAGCCCAGTGGAGTCTAGAAGGGATAATGCTGGGTATAGAAAAAACAATGGCATTTATATGCTTAATACTAATGCCAGGAGTATCCGGAATAAGGGAGAGGAATTGGTGGCGCAGATAGCATCAGCCTGGCCAAAAATTATTGGGATCACTGAGACGTGGTTGACAGAAGGGGATATAATAACAGGAATAGAAGTCGCTGGGTATAGCATTTTTCATCAGGATAGGAGGGGAAAGCGTGGTGGTGGGGTACTGCTTATGATAAGTGATGACCTATGTCCTCTAAGAGTGGAGGCTTTGGAAGGAAGTGAGACAAATGATTTTGAGAGCATATGGTGTGAGGTAGAGGTAGGCAAGACAGGATATTTAGTGGGGTGTTGCTACAGACCCAGGAGCACGGAGGATGGGGACCAGGAGATGTTTAGACAGCTAAGTTGGGCAAGTGCAAGAAGAATGATTGTTATGGGAGATTTTAACTACAGTAGTATAAATTGGAGAGAGGAAGATGCATGTAGCAATAGTGGAATGGAATTTCTAGAATTCTTGAGGGACAAATGTCTTAGGCAACATGTAACAGAGGAAACAAGAGGTTCAAGAGTTTTAGATTTGGTTATAGCATCAGAAGAGTTGATAATAACTGAGATGACATCTCTCCCACCAGTTGGAGAGAGTGACCATATGGTTTTGACTTGGAAAATGAATAGACATGCAGGAGTAACAAAGAGACGGGAACTTATGTGGAATTATAATAGTCTTAGACGTCAACTTCAGGAAGTTTTATGGAGGGAGGAAATGGAAAGCCAGGATATCGTTAGTGCATGGGAAATTGTGAAAGAATATTTGTTAGCAGCAATGGTAAGTTGTATACCACGAGTGAAGAAGAGGACACAATTTGGAGTAAAGTGGATGACAAACAATATTGAACAGGAATTGCATGTGAAAAAGAGGCTATGGAAGAGATATAAGGAGACAGGTGAAGAGAGGATGCGTGAAGAATATAAGACACAGGCCAGAAGAGTGACTAGTGTGATAAGGAAAGCAAAACTGGAATATGAGAGGAGATTGGCCCTAAGATCCAAAGAAAATCCTAGGGAATTTTTTAGCTTTGTGGCCAGTAGGAGGAGAAATGACTGTGGAAGAATGATATTGTGGGATAAAAATGGGAATAGTGTGACTGATGCAGAGGACATAGTGGAATTGTTCAATGACCACTTTATTGGAGTATTTCATCCTAGAGGAGTCAGTTTTAATGCTAGAGGGATAGGGCAGGTTCAAGGTTTAGACGTACAGGAGGAGAGTGTGTTTCAGATACTGAGAACTCTGGATGTCAATAAAGCTTTTGGACTGGATGGTATTTCACCACGAGTTTTGAGAGAATATGCTGAGGAACTGACAGTGCCTTTAACCTGGCTTTTCAATGAACGTCTGGCTTCAGCAAAGGTGCCCAGGGAATGGAAGGAAGGTAAGATAGTGCCATTGCATAAGGGTGGTAACAGACTGGAAGTGTCTAATTATAGACCAGTCTGTGTGTCATCAGTAGTTGTTAAGATCTTGGAGAAATTAGTGAGGGACCGTATACAGCATTGGGCAGATGAGGGTAATGTTATCTGTGAGAGTCAACATAGATTTGTGAAGGGGTGCTCTTGTTTTAGCATACTGCTGGCCTTTTATAATAAAGTTACAAGAACATTGGATGAGGGAAAGGCATATACTGCAATTTTCTTAGACTTAGCAAAGGCATTTGACAGGGTGCCACATGATAGGCTGATATTTAAGTTGCAACACATGGGTCTGGCTGCCAACTGGTCAACTGGATTCAGGATTGGCTGTCTGATAGGTATCAGAGAGTTGTGTATGGTGGAGCAGTTTCAAGGAGACAGAAGGTTACAAGTGGGGTCCCACAGGGCTCAGTACTAGGACCTATATTGTTTAACCTGGGGAAGTGGGGAAGTCGCCGCTAGAGGGCCAGGGGAACGGTCATGTTTTCAGGGAGCTCCCGAAAGCTAAGTACAATTTTGAATGGAAATTAGAATATATGTTAAAAATCATAACGTAATATTGTCTAAATTTGGTAGCTTGTTGTGTCTGTGTGATTTTGGTGTAAATTCCGTAAATTAATTTAGTCTTTAACAATACGTTTCATATATTTGAATATGGCGGCAATGCGACGTAAGATAATGGCGGCCAAAAATACGACGCCATTGTTCAAAAACTATAATATGAGAGAATTTGTCCAATGTGATGTGTGTGGAATGTATGCATTCCCGAATGAGGCTGGAGTATGGATTGAAAGTGATAGTGGTGGAAGAATGTGTAGAAAGTGTATGCAAAGTGAGGAGTCGAAGTATATGTCAGGTTGTGAGACATTTATGGTTGAAGAAAGCCAGAATGCGAGTGAAAATAGTGGATCGATAGGGAATTGCGGTGTACAAGATGGCAATGTGAGCGGTGATCTAAGAAAGAGCGAGAGCAATTATACAGAAAGAGAAAATGGTTTGAATGATAAAAAAAATGAGGAATTATTTGTAGGAAGTGAGATCGCTAGGCTGCGCGCAGTGATACAAGATGCGCAGCGGCAATTAGAGCACCGGCAAAACTCTTTCCAGAGTGATTCGGCTAACGCAAATAAACAGCGTGGGCGAGTTTCCGAAATGAAGGAGAGAGTGTTGTATGGTGACTCGTTATTAAGAGGAGTAATAGATGGGAGTGTAACTAAATCGTACTTACCGGGTGCGAAATTTAAGGATGTAAGCGAGAGCATTAGAGTACAAAAACAGAGGGTGAAAGAAATAACAATTGTGGCTGGTACGAATGAATTGAAAGGTGATAAATTTTTTATGAGAGAGGACTTGAAAGTATTGTTAAAGGTAGCGAAAGAAAAGAGTGACAGAGTTAGAATGGTGAGTCTGTTACTGCGGTATGACAGAGAGGAGTTTAGAAGGAGGGCCATAATCGCAAATGATATTATGCGCAGGTTATGCGGACGGTGTGGTGTGGAATTTGTGGACGTGTGGAATGAGTTTGATGGGCGAAAGGACTTATACAAGATGGATGGCCTGCATTTGAATGGACTTGGTGTGCGTAGACTGGAAAAAGTGTTGCTGAATGAAGTGAAAATGGATGTGCAGAACCAGGGAAACTAGAACTACCAAGGAGGGGGGGAAGTGGATATCCAGACATCAGTGAGACAGTTGAGTGTAAAAATGTATATAATGTACCTGAGCCAGCAATAAGGACAAAAAATGGGAATGGGATATTTAGAATAACGCATCAAGATAGGGGTGGGACAAAGGGAACACTGCAATTCATGTACACCAATGCCAGGAATATTAGGAACAAGAAGGAAGAATTTTTGGCCTTGACTGGCTCTTCCTGGCCACAGGTTATTGGCATTAGTGAAACATGGCTGACGGAAGATGATATAGTTAGTGGGATAGAATGTGTAGGTTATAGTATGTTTAGGAGGGACAGAGAGAATAAAATTGGGGGAGGGGTGTTATTGATGATAGCTGATGAACTGCAGCCAAGGAGAATTGAAGTATTGCAGGATAGTGAAAGGAGCTCATTTGAGGCTATTTGGTGTGAGATTGATACTGGCAGAATAAAATATACAGTTGGGTGCTGCTATAGACCAGGTGATGGAATAGATGGTGGAGATGGTATGCATAAACAAATTGATGAAATGAGTGGAAGGAGGGTAATTATTATGGGGGATTTCAACTATGGTAACATTGATTGGAAGGAGGAGAGGACACATGTGAGGAAGGAAATGGATTTTATTCAATTATTAAGGGATAACTATCTGAAACAGCATGTAATTGAAAATACTAGGGGTGTGAGAGTGCTTGACCTGGTAATAGTATCTGAGAATTTGACTGTAATGAATATGACCATGTTGCCACCTATTGGTGAGAGTGATCATAAGGTCTTGACCTGGGAGGTGGCTAAAGGTGTGAAATTTGTGATTAAGACAGGGTATATGTGGAATTACCGTGCTGGCAAGTATGACAAGCTTAGGAGATTGCTTGGATCAGTGCCATGGCATGCACAACTGCAAGGGCTGGACGTCGATAGAGCATGGGAAGTGATCAAAGAGCATTTACAGGAGGTTATGGCTGATTGTATACCTAAGGTCCGAATAGTGAAACAAGGAGGGGTTAAATGGATGAATAACACCATTAAGCTTGAGCTGCAAAAAAAGAAACAACTATGGAGGGAATTTAAAGAAAGGGGTGACCTGCAGGCACACGAACGGTATAAAGTACAGGCCAGAAGGGTAACGAGTGTGGTAAAAACAGCAAAAGCCGATTATGAAAGGAAACTAGCTATGCAAGCAAAAGAGAATCCCAAACAGTTCTTTCAATATGCTGCAAGCAAGAAAAAAACTGTACATGGCAAAATGATTTTAAGGAATGACGATGGTAAAGAGTTCACTGAACCAGTCGATATAGTGGAGTTACTGAGCGCGCACTTTGCAAAAGTATATCATCCAGGTGGTGACGTTGAAAAAATGAAGGAACCATTAGTTTATATGGGAATTGTGATGAATGAAGTGGAGGTGAATAGTCTATTACAGAACCTTAATGTGAATACATCTGTGGGATTGGATGGTATACCGGCACGGGTCTTGCATGAAGCGGCTAATGAATTATCAGTGCCCTTGACCATGTTGTTTAATCTGAGTCTCAGGTCTGGCTTAGTCCCGAAGGCGTGGAAAGAGGGGAAAATAGTTTCACTGCATAAAGGAGGATCCAAGACTATGGTTGCAAATTACAGACCGATCAGCATATCAGGAGTCGTTGTCAAGGTCTTGAAGAAAGTAGTCAAGGGAAAAATACAGGAATGGATTGATGAAAATGAGATACTGTACAGAGGACGGCATGGCTTTGTGAAGGGTAGATCATGCCTCAGTAACTTGCTCAAGTTTTATAACAAGGTGATGGCTGAACTGGATAAGGGAAATGGGTTTACAGTGATACTGCTGGACCTGGCAAAGGCGTTTGACAGGATACTACATGGAATTCTAATCCGTAAACTACAACATATGGGAATGGATATAGGGTTGGTGAGATGGATAGCTGGGTGGTTGATGGAGAGATATCAAAGAGTAGTTTATTCAGGAGTAGAGTCCAAAAAACGGCCTGTGACTAGTGGTGTGCCACAGGGTTCTGTTCTTGGACCACTGCTGTTTAATCTGTTCATTAACGATATAGGGAAGGGTCTAAGTGGGACAGTTCATTTGTTCGCTGATGATGCAAAGTTGGGTAGGGCGATAGTGAATGCAGAAGATGTCAAAGTCTTGCAAGATGACTTAGATAGATTGGAGTTCTGGGCTAAGGAGAATGGATGTCAATTTAATGTGACAAAATGTAAGGTTATGCATTTCGGAGTGAAAAGATTAGCAGCAGTATACCACATTGGTGGAACTGTACTCCAAGAGATTGATGAGGCCAGGGACTTGGGAGTGTTGGTGGATAGGGAGATGAAGTTTAGGGGGCACATTGCAAAAGTAACTAAATCAGCTCATCAACTCACTTGGTTGTTGAAAAATACCTTGACGAGCAGAGAAAAACAAGTTATTGTACCTCTGTACCGAGCCCTGATAAGACCTCATCTCGACTACTGTGCCCAGATTTGGTCACCTCGGTTCCTTCTTGATGGGGAGGAGGTTGAGAGGATCCAGAGGCGAGTGACTAAGATGATAGCAGGTCTATGGAATGAACCATATGAGAACAGGTTGAAGATTTGTGGGTTGCAGAAACTAGTTGATAGGCGGTAAAGGGGAGAAATGATTGAGACATTCAAATTGCTAAAAGGATTCTATAGGATTAATTCAGATGATATTTTTGAGATCAGGACTGGTGGTGGGAGAACTAGGGGACACCCATGGAAGCTGGGCAGGAGTGTGGTTAGCAGGGGTGTTAGAGCTGGGTTCTTTACTTTTAGAGTGGTAAATGAGTGGAATAAGCTGCCAGAGTCTGTTATGGGTGCTATGACAGTGAGCGAGTTCAAGGCAAGGTATGATAGATACTGTGAGAATGTTGAACAGCTGCGTGAACATGATGTTTAGGGCCTCCCTCGATGAGTCTAAGGACTCCTGGAGTAGCCCGTGGTAATAATAATAATAATAATAACCTTTATATCAATGACATTGCCAGTGGATTGCAAGGGGATATTCAGTTTTTTGCAGATGAAGCGAAGCTGGGAAGGATTATTAGTAATAGTGCAGATGTGGTAGCCCTGCAAGAGGATTTGAATAAGCTAGATAGATGGGAAAATGAATGGGGGGTGTCAGTTTAATGCAGCAAAATGTAAGGTCTTGAGGCTTGGGAAACATCGATGGGATGCTGCATACTCTATGGGAGGAGTTATACTGGAGAAGATGGGGAGACAAGAGATCTGGGGTTGATGATTGATAGAAACCTGAAGTTTAGGGGACATATTGCAAAGGTGGTGAAGGTAACACAGAGGATTGCTGCAATTATGAGAAGGACACTGACCTGCAGAGATAAGAGGGTTATCATTCCATTGTATATGTCTCTGATCAGACCACACTTGGATTATTGTTCTCAGATTTGGTCCCCAGGATTTGAAGGGGATAAATTAACTGTGGAAAAGATACAAAGACGGATGACAAAGATGGTCTCAGGACTGTACAAGGATAGTTATGAGAATCGGCTGAGGAAATGTGGACTGCAGAGTTTGGCGGATAGAAGAAGGAGTGGTGATATGATTGAGACTTTTAAACTGTTGAGAGGTGGTTACAGGGTTGACACTGGGGAGTTCTTTCACTTGGTTGAACAGCAGGAAGGAGTGATGACAAGAGGCCATCCCTGGAAGTTACGAAAGGAAACTGTGAGCAAGAGGGTGAGGAGTGGTTTCTTTGCATGGAGGGTGGTTGAGCCATGGAATGCATTGCCTGATAGAGTGGTAAGGGCGAGAACGGCCAATGAGTTTAAGGAGTGGTATGATAGATTTTGTGTTTCTTAGGGGGAACCTCCCCTTGATGAGTCTTGACAGACTTTATGTTCTTAGGAAGGACCTCCCATGATGAGTCTTTTGACTCCATGGAGGCCTGAATAATAATAATAATAATAATATATACATCCTCTGTCCAAAAAGAAACCAAATTTTTCGAAAATATAAGAAACTAGTAGCGCCACCTGTTGTATCTTTTTGTTGTTTAAAGTGGCAACCTTCATTAGTGTTGTGTCAACTGTTTATGACATTTGTTTCATTAGAAGCCAAGTTATAGTGGCAAGAGTGACAGTGTTTTTTGATGAACGGTCAGAAAATGAGTTTCAAACAGAGAGCTGCGATTGACTTTTGTGTTAAACTTGGTAAAAGTTTTACTGAAACGCATCAAATGCTGCAAAAAAGCACATGGTGATGAATGCTTATCTTGCGCTCAAGTTTACAAGTGGTTTAAGCGATTTCAAAGTGGTCGTGAGACACTTGAATCTCACGACCGCTGGACTGAGCAAAGTTAACATCCAAAAAGTGCGTGATTTCATCGAAGAAAACCCAAAACTGTCAGCGAGATTGATTGAAGTTGAATTGGGGATTCCAAGATCAACTGTGCACAACATTTTGACAGAGTTTGGTAAAATTTAGTAAATTGAATTTGTGATTTGTTCCCCACACGTTGGCCAAGGACCAAAAAATGTATTGAATTGAACACTACAAGGACTTCATTAAAACTGCTTGTAAGGACTCAAACTTCCTTGAAATGATCATTACTTTAAACGTGGTGTTTTGAGTATGAGCCCAAAACAAAGTGCCAGAATGCTGAGGTGGAGACCACCAGAAGAGGAGCATCCGAAAAAAAGTGAAGACAATGTTGATTTGTTTCTACAATTCCAAGGGCATTATCCACAAAAAATTCATTCCGCCTGGCCAAACAGTCAATGATGAGTTTTATCTCAAAGTTTTGAAGCGATTGATAGCGAGAATTCATCGCGTACGGCATGAATATCGTGATGCAGGCAGCTAGTCACTTTTTTACAATAATGCACCATCTCATCGTTAGAACATTGTGAGACAGTTTTTGAGCAAAAACCAAGTTTGTGTGTTGGGTCACTCACCGTATTCACCTGATTTAGCACCCTGTGACTTCTTTCTCTTCCCCCGACTTCATTTCCCGATGAAAGGAAAGCGATACGACACCACTGAAAACGTTCAAGCGGCAGTAACCACGACCCTCAACAGTATCCCAAAAACCGATATAAAAAACTTATAACGAATTAATTGACTGTGCCAAATGCTGTATCAAAGCCGAGGGAGAGTATATTGATTGAAATAAATGATTTAAATAATTATAATTGGCCTGTGTTTTATTTTCTATCCAAAGTTCGGTTTCTTTTTTGGACAGAGGATGTATTTGCCTCAATATATTCAAATTGTCTTTCATTCAGTCCATTGCATGTATTAATTATTCTTAAGTGATTTATCATTGTCCAAGATATAGTTCACTAAAATGTGCAACAAAATTAACAGATCCAACATTCGAACCTAGAGCGTTTCATATATGTATCTGCTAAGGGTAATTATCCCTTGTTAACTCTATAAATTCCCTTTCTTCTTCTTCTTCCCATGTGCTTTTCCCCTCTATCCAATCTATAGACAAAGTAATTGAGTAATCATTATGGGTGGTTTTAACTTTTTTCAACTTACTTAATTCAACTTCTTTTTTCCTCTAGTCCTTGTGTATTTGGTTATGTCTGCCTTGATGATTTGTCCTCAACTTGAATTTGCATTCTTATTCAATTTTTAATTCTCCCAGTCTTATTCTCTATTGTTCTCTAGAAAAATCATATCTAACTTTGTTCCTACTCTCCTTCATCAACTAGGTTTTAATTAACATTCACTAACCAATGCCACAAGCTTTACTCCTTTTTTTGATACTTCAGGCATTCATGAATAAACAAAATCCATCAAACTCAAGAGTTCTGCCATCTTCCAGAGCTCCAAATGGGACAACTGAGGTTTTATGATTATGCATCTCATATATTTGTCTGGATCCAATCTGTATGAATGGAAGTACTACACACACACAACTACTACTTTTACAACTAACTCATTATGAAAAGAACATCGATCACCTTTCTAGTGATCAAGCTAACAGACTTTGTTTTGAGGTCATCAAAGTTATTTATGATGCCAACATTCGGAAATGAATATTCCACCATCTCAAATGAAATCTCTGAAGTCCATAAAATGCAATAACAATATAGTTATCACAAAATAAAATTACTCCTTCAGGAGTGGAATATATACTCTCAGATTAACAGGGATTCTACAATACTCTCAAATTAGTAGGGATTCTATCAAAAGTCAACTTAATCAACTAAGCTTTGGATAAAACAATATCTGCAGATCAAGAAACTATTAAAAAAACTCAGAATCTACCATGCAAGGTCACCCCCAGAATATATAGTGCACAAAGATTAACATTACATAAAAGTAACTGCCCACTCGATTTATTGTGGAATCTATAGGCAGCCCCACTTATAAAATCTCAATCATTTGTCTAATCTTCGTCATCCTCTTATTGGATACTTAGCTTCATCTATACAAAACTGCACAGAATCTGTTACAAGAATAAAGACATTAAAATGGCATCTTTATATATATAATAGTGAGTTTTGACATCTTCCCTCTCTCTCTCTCTCTTCAATGAATATTCCTCATACAGAGATAATCGGAAGGAATGCCCAAACAAGAGCTGGAAACTATCAAACAAACAACTTTACTAAATGGATACAACCCAAAAATAACATGCAAATTAGTTAACCTTCCCAGACAGCATCCAAAGGAAGGAGACCTTCACACTCCTATACCTGACATCAGTGACATATGGCAAAGATTATAAAAAAAATACAAACTCATCACGACTTTCAAAACCCATCAGCCAAATTCACAATCTGTGACCAAGGACAAACTTTCACCAATGATGTCAACTGGTACATGTACCATGTCTGAGCAATTTGTCTTACTATGGACAAGCAGAAAGATCAGTCAATAAACATATATCTAAACATCAACACCATATCAAAAAAACATAAATCTGCTGGCACAAAATGGAGTTGATAACATTAGCCACTAGATCCAATGGAAAACAGCAAAATATTATAGATTTATGTTTAAATATGGACGTTTATTCAAAGGTGCTGAAGCTTTACTTCATCAACTGACCCATAATTGTAAATGACTGCCATACTATCACTAAAGTTTGGGAAATTGTTATCCTCAGATGTAATAAATAGGTTGTATTTTTTTTAAAAATTTTAATTAAATTTTATTGTTAATTAATATTTTTATCCCAATAGTGTTTAATCTAACAGATATGTAACATATGCACTGTACTGTTTCTGGTGTTCAAATTCCTCATTATTGTTCTTTGCTTACATTGACGATGTCTTATGATACATAAGATGAAACATTTGTACATGTGTGACTTTATAATTATGGAAACCCCACACATTTCTATGGAAGAAAATTTCATTGCACCTAAAACCTCTGACTGTGCTTCTGAGGGCACTTTACGGTTGCAATATATTAAAATATTCGATCAAGTTACAATAACTGCAACAAGATCCATAATGAAGGACAAAAATTTATGATGTATCACTATAAGGACTGGAATACTTTCATAATATATAAATACTGGTTATGATAATTACAACAAATTATTGTAATGAAAAGAGGATACCTGTGAAATGCTTAATCCTTGTACCCTAACAAAATAATCCAGCAGTGACTGAAAAAGAAAATACAGCATTTTTAATTCAACAAAGATCTCCCTTTCCCTCTCTCTCACACACACACACATACAAATCAAATCAAATCAAATGTCAATTTGATTATGAATGTGATCATATAAACTTTAACAAATTTTATAGACTACTTTAGCAAATCTTATATTTTGAAGAGTATCTGTTTGATCAAAAACTCTTTCTAACAGGATTAGTTTTTTGAGTTATGACCATCAAATACTGTATGAAGCTTTTTTACCTCATACTTTAGAACAACATCGTAAGAATTGTGCATGGGGAGAATGTAGTTATACCACATATTCCATGAATATCCACAGATTATCCATTTCAGTTTAAGCTTTCACTGGCAGTGAATTACTTTTACAATAACAGTAAGTGTGGGATCAGTTTTCAAAACCGAATGGACATGGTTGATTATACATTTCTAAAGCAACAGCATTAAGTGGAAGAATAAACAGTTTGTTCAACAAAAAAAAAAAAAAAAAAATGCAAATAATGTAAGCTCTACTTAATGACTAATTTGATTTATTATTATTATTTTTCTGACCTCCATGGAGTCACAAGACTCATCATGGAAGGTCAACACAAAGTCTATCATACCACTCCTTAAACTCATGCATTGTCTGCATGTTCACCACCCTCTCGGACAATGCATTCCATGATCCTACCACTCTCCATGTAAAAAACTTAGTTCTTAAGCTTTTACTCACCACTCCCTTTTGCAACTTCCAGGGAAGGAGCAACTTCCTTGCTCCTTCCCTTCGTTCTACGATATGAAAAAAATCTCTTCAGTGTTAACACAATAATAATAACCTTTCAATAGCTTAAATGTCTCGATCATATCTCCCCTTTGTCTTCTATTCACCAAACTCTGCAGTCTGTATGCCCTCAGTCTGTCTTCATAATCACTATTGTTCAGTCCTGATATCATTTTTGTTGTCCGTCTCTTCCCTCTCTCCAAGATTACTTCATCCCTTTCAAATCCCAGTGACAGATCTAAGTAGAGAAATCCAGATGTGGTCTGATCAAAGCTTTATACAATTATGCAGCATAAATTCAAGATACCAATAAATTATATAGTTGGTTTAATCCTTTATCCAAGTGTAAGCAAACAAAGTTTGCGCCTGAAGTATTTTCAGGACTGAGGCAACTCGTATAAGAAAGCTAAGACTTCACATCACTTTCCTTAGTATCCCATAATGCAAATCACATCTCCTTGCGGGGCATGTATAATGCTATGAATTATGGGAAGGATCACTACCCAGACTGGTTTCGACCTTTATTCAGGTCTCTTCAGTGGGAGAGAGACCCACAGGTGATACTAAGTTGAAGTAATACAGAAGTCATATTTTCATATATGAGTTCCAAAAGGCAGCATGTATATGAAAATATGACTTCTGCATTACTTCAACCTTAGTATCACCTTTCGGTCTGGCTCACACTGAAGAGACCTGAATAAAGGTCGAAACCGGTCTGGGTAGTGACTTATATAATTTCTTGGTATCTTGAATTTATAGTATAACCAAGTGAAAGAACTTCTAAATTTATGCAGCATGTTAGTTGCAACGTTTTTGATAGAATTTTATTTGGAAAAGTTGTGAAATGTCTTAATGATATTGAAATTCTCGATGAAATTCAAACTGCTTTGAAGTTATATATACACATATACAGGGTTTGAGAAATCCACTTGCCACGGGCAAGTTATCAGAGACAAGTAGCAAAGTGAATTTTCAGCCTTTTGCATTCAAAATGTATTGTCTTATTTTCTTGGCATAATTTACATTTTTATTTATTTATTTATTTTAAAACATCATCTTACTCACTATGAAGTTATTTGATCATGAATAGCCTCCAATGACATAATAGATATAATGATAGATATAAATTTGATAGCAATTCCTATCTATGACAACAGGAAGCACTATTAATCTTTACCCTATGACCACAGATTAATTTTGAAATAAACAAACAAGTATTCTCAAACATTTTATTTTGCATAAATTACAAGGTCATCACCAAATCTTATAAAAATTCAGACGATTCATTAAAATATCATCATCATCAAATTCCTGTCATTTACCCTCAAGAGATGTACAGGATATGATAGTACTACACGAAAAATTTACACCATTACTAACTTCCTATCTACAATTTTCCTCCAAATCAGTCTGATAATTGTCAAGACTCCAACATTATCAGATCTTATATTTCTATAGTCTAAGGCACTTTGTACAGTATCAATCCACCTATATCTTGGTCTTCCTCTGGATCATTTTCCTGCCAACCTGGCAGAGAACACTTGTTTTGCCTAATCTTTCCTCGTCCATTCTGTTTAAGTGACCATACCACCTGAGATTAGCTCTGCTAACGCATTCCTGGATGCCAACGATGTCAAGTTCTTTCCTAATATCCTCGTTATTAATATGATATTGCCATCTGTTCACGCCTCTAATCTTTCTCAGGACTCTCATATCTGCGGTCTCTAGTCTTTGGTCAAGTGTTTTACTTCTGACCCAGCTCTCAGATCCATAAGTTAAAACTGGTTTGAACACTGTCTTGTATACAGCTAATTTAGTGTTCCGACTAATTTCTCTCTTATTCCATATGAATTTATTCAATTGACTTCCTACCATACCAGCTTTGTTGATTCTGTTGTCTATTTCCATATTTAATTTACCATCTTCACTAAAAATCGTACCTAAGTAGCTGAAATGTTTTACTTGTTCCACAGGTTCTCCATTCACAACACAGTTGACATTTTCAATGATTCTGCCTATTTTCATTGTCTTTGTCTTTTTATTGCTGACCTTCATACCATATCTATTACAACAGTTATTCAATTTAGTCAGAGAATCTTGCAGACTTGTAGTGGATTTATTTAGAAGTATAACATCGTCTGCATAAAGGAAAGAGCTGATTTTAACATCTCCAATTTTGATATCATGTTTAATACCACTTTCCTTCATAATGTGATCCATATAGATAATGTATAACAGAGGGGATAATGTACATCCTTGTCTCACACCAGATTTAACATTAAACCATCTTCTTGTACTTCCTTCAATTCTAACTGCTGACTTACAACTCAAATAAAGACTAAGTATTGCTTGATATAATGCCCCATTGACACCATATAACTGTAGCGTATTGAATAGCTTCTCTCTTGGCACCTTGTCATATGCCTTTTCCAAATCAACAAAACTTAAATACAGATCTTTATTATATTCCCATGATTTCTCCACTATTTGTCGTAAAGTGAAGATCTGATCCTGACAGCATCTATTTGGCCTGAATCTCCAGCTTCTTCTTCACCAAGCTTTTCATCCACAATTCTTATCAAACGTTTCTCAAGTATACTTGCATATATCTTACCAGGAACACTCAGTAGGGATATACCTCTGTAATTCTCACATTCAGTTTTATTCCCCTTTTTATATATAGGTACTATTAAAGCTCTACTCCAATCATCGGGAATTCGTCCCTCTGTTCAGGCATTCTGAACTATGCAGTGCAGCCACTGTAAGACTTTTATGCCACCATACTTCAGCATTTCTGGTCGAATATCATCTACTCCTGCTGCCTTTCCACATTTCAAGCCTTTGATGGCTTTTTCTACTTCAAGTATGGATATGTATTCTTGGCTGCATGCCTGGTCAGTGTTTTTTTATCACTGTGCTGTCATCACTGCTTGTTTCATTTAGCAAATTTTCAAAGTAATTACTCCATACTTCAAGGATATCTTTTTCTCCCGTTTTCATGTCACCTTTATCATCTCTAACTCCATTTACAGCACTCTTTCCTCCATTCCTAAGCTTCTTCAACAACCTCCAGAATATTTTGCCACCTTCTTGATATTTATTTTCTATGTTCTTGCCAAAGTCCTCCCATGACTTTTGTTTAGCTAGTTTTACACACTGTTTAGCTTTCTTACATTTGTCTCTGTATTCTCTAAGAGCACAAGCTCACTTATTTGCCAGTAACTTTTGATATGCTTTCTTCTTTTCCTTCACTGCCTCTTTAACTTCCTGTGTCCACCATTGCGTTCTAATTTTTCTCTCTTTGCAGACAACTTCACTACATGCCTCTCTAGCTGAATCAATCAGGGTTTTCTTCAAGGCTTGCCAATGAATCTCCAAGGTTTGATTCCTGTTCTCAAACTCTTTCATTTTCTTTTCAATAATATTTCTGTATTTTAGTCTACAGTTCACATCTGAGAGCTGCTCAACTTTTATTCGCTTTAAAACTTTCTTACATGTTATTCTTTTCAATATGAAATTCAATTTTATCCTGCTCAATAGTAAATAGTGATCACTTCCAATTTCAAATCCTCTGTACACTCTGGTGTCCTGCACCAGGGAGAAAACATCACTATCAACTATAACATAGTCAATGAGACTTTTCTTATTCCTAGCCTCTTCTCTCCATGCGAATTTGTGCACATTTTTATGTTGGAACATGGTGTTAGTAATAACCAGTCCATGTCCTGAGCAGAAATCCAACAGGTATTTGCCATTATTATTCGCTTTGCTCTTTTCTCCAAATTTTCCCAAAACATTTTTGTATGTCTGACAATCACTTCCTACTCTGCTGTTTAGATCCACAACAAGGACTTACTTTTCCTTTTTCAATGTGTCAGTTGCTTTTTCTAAAGCATCAAAAAATTACTCCAGTTCTACCTAGTTGAACCTTCTGTGGGACCATAGGCACAAATAAGTCTCATTGTCTAGTTCCCCATTCTCATATTTGCCCACATTACTCTACTTGACACTGCCTGCCATTCAAGAAGATGAGCCTCGTATTTTGTGTTGAATACTATGGCTACACCTTCTTTTCCTTTATTGTCATTGCATGAATATAACATTTTGTATTTATTGCTTAGAAAAATCTCACCAGTTTTTGTCTTTTTTGTTTCAGTCACCCCTATTATGCCAATCTGGTACTTATCTAATTCCTCCGCTAGCTCCGTTTCTTTGCCGTTCAGGCTTCTTATGTTGATAGCACCGATCTTTAACTCTGGTGACATTGAGCTGGGGTGTGTTTTCAGATTTGTTCCAGTAGCTGACTTTTCGCTGTTTGCCCTGGTTCCCTGGCTAAAACAACGGGGGCCTTGTTTAACCGCGCGACACCCCAGCCGGCATGAAATTTTAATATAAATAATCATTAAAATATAAATAATTTTAAAAAACCAATTTTCATTTGTTTCAAAGTCAGCTGTAATTCTCCAAGACCTTATTTAACCCTTGAGTAAGTAAGTAATGCAGATGTAATGTAGTACTGGTGTAAGCTTATTTTCACAAAATGATGAAAAGGCATTTTAACAGTGTTATTTAAAAAATATAATTATCTTGCAAAGAAGAGTTGGAGACCAGATCACATCATTGACATCAGATTGTGAAAAGTTAGCCATTCCATTACAACTGTTGACCATTTTCTATAGTTTTGATAAACTCATTTATCTCTCCTATTGAATTATTTCATGGATAAGTTTATTACATTCACTCTTCATTATGAACAATAAATAAAAGGAAATGCAACCTACGCCTCTTAGTTTCGTGAAGTGCAAAACAAGTAAGGCACCAGAATATACTAAAAACACTGAAGGAAAGACTGAAGGTTCTGTTGTGTCATCAATTAAAAGCAATGAAGATGTGTGAAAATGACTCAGGGAAATTCAAATGATTATGCTACAAAGATGAAGGTCATTCTTTCACGTACAAAAAATATCCTAGGACTGCTGATAGAAATGCGAGGTTTTTGAGGCCTTTTCAAAATGAATATGTTTAGGTTTCAAGTGATTTCAATTTTCACAAAAAAAGCTATGATATAGACTTGGTCAAGAAACATACCTATTTTCCAAAGAAAGATGGACTCTAAAATGTTTGATCACCTAAAGTGCCTTTTTCATACAGTCTATTATAAAGCTAAATTCAATAAACCATCCATTCAAAAAAATTTATATGCCCAATAGCAGAACATTATCAAAATGACATGAAATGCACAGAATTGGTGTCAATTACTGCTGATGTCATTAAACAAAAATTAGTTAAGGAAATCAAAGACTTTCTTTCTTTCTTTCTTTCTTTTTTTTTTTTTTTTACATAATTGCTAACAAACTCAGCTGCAGTATACTTTGATAAATGAAAGTAAAATGATCAAGTTCTTCTTGTCCTGGAAGACTAGTAGTTGGTTAGCAGACAAGTGGAACAAAAATAACATGTAATATACTACTTCTGTTCCTCTAGTGGCTTAAATAGAAACTGTTGTAAACATATATTATGTGATATATATATATATATATATATATATATATATATACCAGGGGTTGGCTCACAAGCTGCATGCAGCTCACATCCATGCGTTACGCAGTTCTTCATGCTCTACCAGGAAAAAATAAACCAAAAGAGAACAGGAGACAACAAAGATGAACAAAAAAAAAAAAAAAAAAAAAAAAAAAAAGAGAAAGAGAGAGAAGAGGAAGAGAAAAACAGGGTTAATAAAAATTGCTGCAATAAAAAAGTTTAATTCAAAACACATTAAATGAAGATGACTTTGAACAATTAGAATAATTTTAAAGTTGAAACGCAATAATTTTAGTTATTTACTAGTAGAGGCCTTCCTTGTATCCATTTTCTTAGTAAGTTCTTAGTATAAAAATAAGGTATGTAATTAGTCAAAGCAGTTCTTACAAGATCATTCAAATGTTCATCATTGAAAACTGATCTATATTTAGATTTAATAAATTTTTTAAAAGTCGAATATAGTGCACAGGAGAACGTGATCCCAAAAATGGAGATCAGTTTTCCGGCACATTGATTAAGTGTTTGGATACCATTGATCTGGAACCTTCCAAAACTCAATTACAGAACATCTGCTTTGCTTCGCTAGCTTCAGTCTTTTGTCCTCTTGAAGTTCCAAAAGTTCCAGTTCTGTAGCTGTGACATCCATCACAACTGGTTTTGAAATAGGACAACCATGCATGCACATTCATGAGGAAAGGATTTTCCAAAAAAGAGAATATTGGCTTAAGTTCTCGAAGATCGCAAAATCGATTGTTGAGTTCTTTGGCCAGATCCTTTAATTTGTTAACATAAGATCCAGTTTCTAATCCCACTCCTAGTGAATTTCCCACTCCTAGTGAATTTGTCAGTATTTTCTTCCAACAAATGAAGTGATTGAAAGTTTGCTTTGGAAGATAAGTACGGTCTGTGTGAGAGCGGTTATTAATTTTTATTTCCCTTGAAGTAGCGTATATGCTGGAAAATGCTATGTCTAACAACCACTAAGTGCTTTGAGATTAGCGAAAAATTTCTCCTTCTCTCTAAGAAACTATTTGATTGGGTCTAACAACAACAAAAAAAAACTTGTTTAATACATTGCTAACCGAGAGCCACCTTACTAAGCAAAACCATATGTCATTAGGAATTTCGTCACAATTCAACCCATCGAGAAAGCTTTTGAATTGTTGGTATGTTTTAGCACTCGAATGAATAAAATTTACAATTCTTAGAACCACTTCCATTACATGTTCAAATTTAAAACACTTGGCAACTAGATGTTCTGTGTGAAAATGTGCAATGTACAGGTAGGAAAGCAGGATTCGTCATTTTCAAGGAGCCCCATGAGCTCTTTAGTTTTACCCCTCATAGCTGGAGCACTATCGGCTGCAATGCTGACCATTTTTTCGCACAATACCAAAGCATTTTGTAAATGCAACATCGAGAGCTACTTTGATGTCAGAGACATGTTATATCTTTCAATGCTATCAAGTACAGTAGCTCTTCCTTGACGTCTAGGTCGTCGGATACAAAGCAGACAAATGTAGCTAGATGTAGTTTGTCCTGAATATCTGTAGATTCATCCAAAGCCAAACTAAGTGCAGCACAGTTTTTCAAGTTATGGTGTGAGTTATTTCAATGTCAGCACTGATAACAGAAATTCTCCTTTCAATTGTATGCCTGGAGACCAGCATCTGTTCAATCAGTTTGAGTAGTTTTTTATTATCCAGGTCTAAAACTGAAAATATTTGTGCAATATTCTTCGTGACAAATTCTCCTTCCATGTATGGACGTTTTGCCTGTGCAATATTAAATGCTAAAATAAAACCAGCCTCGGTAGTAACATCAGCCTCTTTAGTAAACATGGACATCAATTTACTCAGACCATGGAGTTGTTCTTTCGAAGTTAAAATTTTAGTTTACCTCAGATCAGAGATTAGAGGAAATTCCTTACTAAAATTACTGTGACATGTGTCATAATGATGCTTGAGATTGCTGGCTTTGAATTGCGCAAGCGTTATTTGGCATGTGACACACACATTGGTTTACTTTGTTGTTTCACAAAATGAAACTCCTCTTCCCACTCTGGTCTAAAACTTCTGTTTTCCTCTTCATATTTACATTTTTTATGCAACATTTTTAAGCACTTGAAAAAGAGTTCAACAATAACAAGCACTGTCAATGGACTCATGCAACAATATGTTGAATGATACTGATAGATGAGTGCCGAAAGTGTAACTAATGTGTTGCAGCAGGCAGCCATAGCTTCTGCATTCCCACCTCGCCATGCGCATACTCACTTACTTCTGTACCATCGCATCAGTCAAAAGTTGCAGCTCTTCTAAGCCTTACAGGAATTATTTTGGCTCCAAAAGGATATGTAGTTGGCCACCCCTGGTATATACTGTTCACAAAAAAAATTTTACTCACCCATAGTATGAATTGTGGTAAAAGGTGTGTGTGTGTGTACACACCTTTATGTTAATTGTGTGCTTTCTGTACCCAATGACTGCATTATAAACAGCTGTTACATGTATTTTCTGTGACTGAAAATTTGAAAGAGGCTGTTAGGACAAATGTGTTTAGTTAGATACTATGTTCTGTTTGCTTGCATGGATGCATGCAGCATAATGTCTGCTGGAGGAGATGTCTCCAATTACACTAACTGTTGCTAAATATAGTATGTAGACTATAAATGTCTCTATATTTACTAAATATAGAGACATTTATATATTACTATATAAATTTATTTATATATACATTAATATAGTACTAAATGTACTATATTTAGTGATGCAATAAAACTACTTTTCATGCTTCTGAAGTATAATAGATCTCCAATGAAATACCAGAATATGCAAGATATCTATTATTGATAAGACAGAAGAGTCGCTGACAAAAAAAAAAAAAAAAAAAAAAAAAAAAAAAAGTAATAAAGCTAGGATTTGTGAAAGGACAGCTAATTCTGATGATGATGGAAATTATTTATACATATATTATGTAAAAAATTATGTATTGATCATCAGTGAATAACAGAAAATTCTTAGTAAATAAAAAGAAATATATATAAAACATAGAAATAAAAAACAGATAACAAGCACAACAAATTGTACAAGATGATTTGCTGCTCCATCAATCCACATGTACTTCTGCGACAACTAGATAAATCACCTGATCAACCTGATCCAGTGAACTAATAATATTAGTTCACTGGATTAGCCCCTCCCTATATTTATTTAATGAGTTAACAAATGTATAACAGCCACTTTTTATTGTTGGTTAGTTATTTATATTTTGCAAACAAATCTCTTTCACTCTCCTCATAATGTTCCTCCCCCATCATATGCATGTCTAGAGTTTATAGAATTGTGTGTTATTTGCTCCACTCAGCAACATATGGAACACATATATAATAACAGAAAAGTTAATTATTAATAATTTCTTTGTCAGTAATAAAAGTATTTATATTCACACTTGAACAAGTGAACCTCTCCTTTACATTCCTCATTTCCACATGGCTCACTAATGATGGTTCACATAATTACACCTTTTAGTAATTCAAATATACCAAACAAATCTAGCCTTCTCCTTAATTACTGTCTTCTAATATATAATAAAATAACCACATTAGTCCCTATACACAGATTTGATTACAATCAAAGAACCATGAACATCCAATGATACACAAGCATGAAATTGCTGTGGGGCATGGTGCTTTCTTTTCTTGCCCTGCCAGATAGTTAGGGTGGGGGTGCAAGAGTTCTGATTGCCCTGATGTGAACAAATTAATATAAAATTGGTTTAAATATTGTTTTAAATACCATAAGCAGAGTCTTTTAGCAGTGCTCTTTCTTGTTCCATATAAATTAATTCAAATGCCCTTCTGCCATATTACAACATGTATTACAGTATGAGAACTCTACCCTACACAGGATTTAACATCAAACCATTTTCCTATGCATCCTGCAATTCTAAACTACAATTTCAATTTATGAGTAAGTCACAGCTTCCTTGTAAGTTATATCTCTCATAAGATTCCATTTATACCATATAGATTTAACATTTCAAATTTTTCTCTTGGTATACTTTTATTGAAATCAAGAAGCCCAAAACAGAGATCCATATTATATTCAGCTCTTATTCATTGTCTAATCTACTGACAAATCTCACATAAACTGCTATTCTAAAGGAAATTCACTATTTCAAACTATCCACTATAACAGACTAGTCTCTATCTTATTGTGCTATCTTCTATTGAAGGTCAGCGACCATCCTGGCGAACAAACTGCGCTCTTGTGCTAATCTGAGAAGTTGTGCACTGCTCTTTCCTGTCCACATCTTGATGTTGTCAAACCATGATATTCTTTTTCTTCCTCTAGTTCCTTTGCCATCAATTCTTCCTACCAAAATAGTTTGTAAAAGTTGGTATTTGCTGTTTCTCATGATGTGGACAAGATATGATGTTTTTCGTTTCTTGATTATTTGTACAAGATGTTTAGCTTTGCCAATGGATTTTAAGACATCTTCATTGGTAATTTTTTCTGTCCATGATATCTTTAGCATTCTTCTGTATAGCCACATCTCAAAGGCTTCGATTTTCTTGATGGTTGTTGCCTTCTATGTCCATGTTTCAACTCCATAGAGCAGAATAGACCACACATAGCATTTCAGCATTCGGCATCTGACTTCCATGTTTAGGTCTTTATTGCAGAATAGTGTTCTCATTTTAATGAAGGACTGCCATGCAACTTCAATCCTTGTCTTTATATCTATTTCTGGATCCCACTGTTCATTAAGCCAGCAACCAAGATATTTATATCTTGACACTTGATCAATATTTTTCCCATTGAGTGTCAGTTTCATTGATGAGGCTGGATGTTTGCTGATGATCATGTATTTTGTCTTGTTGATGTTTATATTTATTCCCATTCTTTGGCTTTCTATGTATACTCTGTCAATGAGTTTTTGGAGATCCATAATATTATCTGAAATTAGCACGGTGTCATCTGCATATCGTAGGTTGTTAACAATCTTTCCATTTATTGTGATTCCCTCTGGACATTCTTCCAATGTTTTTTTAAAGATTACCTCTGCATATATGCTGAACAGGAGTGGTGAGAGCACACATCCTTGTCTCACTCCTCTTTTGATGTTAATATCACTGGTGGTAATGTTGTCTAATTGAACGGTAGCTGACTGATTCCAATACAGATTTGTTATTAGTCTTATGTCTTGTTCGTCTAGCCTTATTTGTTAAAGGACTTCTATTAAGTTAGTGTGTCTGACTTTGTCGAATGCTTTTTCAAAATCTATGAAACACTAGTCTCTATGAGTTTGCTATAATGAAAGTTCCTTTGCAGACATACATTCTGGAACAATGAATAACAATAATCCTCTATAATTCTCATATTTTTAGTATTTTTTTTTAACTTTAAAAAAAAAAAATTAAATTAAATAAAAACTGGTGGGATGAACACCTAGACTTATCATCAGGAATTTGACCTTATGACCAAATTTTCTTGGATTATGCAGTATAGCCATTGTCAAAAGTTAAAACATAACCATATTTCAGCATTTCAAAAAAAGTATCTTCTATTCCATTCCAGCTACTTTTCCAGATTTTAGATCTCAGATTTTTTTTTTTCTACTTCAAGTATTAATCATGCACTTATTATTACACTCTTAATGGATATTTTCTACTATTCCATTATTGTTTGTTACCTCAATTAATATTTTTTTTAATTACTCCAAACATACAGAACATTTTTTATTCCTTTTATGGTGCTCTTTTCTCCATTTCTCTGAACTTTCTCAATAACTTTCAAAACAAATTATACATTTGGTTTAATCCTTTATCCAAGTGTAAGCAAACAAAGTTTGCACCTGAAGTATTTTCAGGACTGGGGCAACTCATGGTAAAGGTGGTATTAGTTCTTATCACTTGCGTTCATATCTCCCATAATGCAAAGCACATCTCCTTGCAGACATGTATAATGCTATGCATTAAGGGAAGGGCCACTACCCAGACCAGTTTTGAACCTTAATTGAGGTCTCATCAGTGGGAGCCAGACCCAGAGGTAGTGATACTAAGGTGGAAATGATAGAGAAGTCATATTTACCTATACCAGTTGTCAAAAGGTGTAACACCTTCTTATCAATTTATCTCTAATCCAGAGAATTTTAATAAAAAGGTGTGACACCTTTTGACAACTGGTATAGATAAATATGACTTCTCCATCACTTCCACCTTAGTATCACCACCTCTGCGTCTGGCTCCCACTGATGAGACCTCAATAAAGGTCGAAACTGGTCTGGGTCTATGCATTAAGGGAAAGTGGCCTTTCCCTTAATGCATAGCATTATACATGTCTGCGAGGAGATGTGCTTTGCGTTATGGGAGATATTAAGGCAAGTTATGAGAACTTATACCACTTTTACCACAAGTTGCATCAGTCCTGAAAATACTTCAGGTGCAAACTTTGTTTGCTTACACTTGGATAAAGGATTAAATCAAATATATAATTGGGAGCATATCCAAGTGAAAAAACTTCCATCAACTTTCAAAACTTTTTGCTATTTTCATTATATTCATCTTTCATAATTCTTTCCAAAATCTTCCTGTGACTTTTTTGTCTAGCCACTTTTACACATAACTTAGCTTCATCATTCTCTCAATATTCTTTAAGCACATATGCTGACTACCAGCCAGGAGTTGTCTATATGATTTCTTCTTTCTTAGACTGCTTCTTAATTTCTTGTGTTCACCATAGAGTTCTATTTTTCTATCCTTGTAAAATTACCACTTATTTCCTTGGCTAAATCAACTAAAGCTTAGTTCTTGTGTTCAAACTATCACCCATTTTCCTAAGTAATATTTGAATACTTGAGTCCACAGTTTAAATCTGATTATTGTTAAACTTTATTAACATAATATCATTTCAGTGAAATACTCAAATTTTTTATCCTGCATATTAGTAGGGTAGGAATCACTTCCAATTTCCAATTTGTACTTTAAATTTCCTTTATAATGGTCCAGGATAATACATTCTTGTATTATCCTGAATTAATATAAAGAGATTATGAATAATAATGTCCTCAATCAATAAGATATTTTTTGTTTTGTGCATGTTTCCTTCATGTGAAGTGCTGTTAGTAATGAATAATCAATGAGCAGAAATTCAGCAAGTACTTACTATCATTATTCCTGCCTTTTTGTCCAAATCTTCCCAAAAACATTTTTGTTAAATCTGAGACTTGTTTCATGTTACTCTGTTTGTTTAGGTCTTCTAACAGGAACTTTTTTTATATATACTTATCCTTTCTAATGATTCAATAAAACTTTTTTTTTTTCAACTGGTAATTTCTGTGAGATAACAGATATTATCCAATATTTGCTTCCCATTCCATTCTGATATTTGTTCATATAAATGAAGCATAAAAATATTTAAGTGTATAAAATATTCATAAAAATAAAAGGTTTTAGAAAGTAAAACAGATGAAGTTAATTTACCTGAGCAGTATTTTTTGTAGCACAGCACAAATCTGACACAGAAGTTAATCCCTCTGTTCCTTCAATGGTAAACTGCTCATCAGTAAGAGATATCTGAACAAAAAAAAAAAGGCATTCACATCAAAACTTTAAAAATTATTGATTAAAGTATCTTTATTTTTTCATAACTGAACATACAGCAGAATAACAGCATTAACATTCCAATATATAAAAAGACGATAAATACAACTGTGAAAACTAGAGAAGTGTTAAGCCTCCTAAACACCAGTTAAAAACTATACACATGAATATTAACTGTGGGACTCAAAGAAAAAAAATTTTTTTTTTCGAACCTTTCTTTTACGTTAACAATCCTAATGGAAAAGCACTATGAATTCCATATACCCCCCCCCCCACACACACACACAAGGAATTTGTAGCCTACCAGAAAGCCTCTGACAAAGTCATAGAGAACAATCTACGAATCACACTCAAGAAGTTAAACATTCCAAATTGAAAGCTATCAGCAGTGACTAACACATATCAATACAGTCAAATAGCTATTGGAACCTATGAAGAAGTTACAGAATGGAAACCAATGACCAGGAGTCCATCCAGGGTTTCAAATGTCACCACTCTTTTTTTTTTTCTTTATTATTTTGTTAATATCTTACCCACAAACAAAATGCCATGCAAGGCACAATATATCAGTAAACAAGAGGGTAATAAGGAAAGAGAAATTCACTGATTTCCCCCCCCCCCTTTTAAAGCTGAAGATTATAGTCTTTTGGGAAGACAGGGTAGTTGCTCCAAAGAATACAGTCCCTATTTATGTTTTTTTTTTTTTTTTGGAACGTATACACACCCTTAGTAGTGTTTGCTAATCTAGGAATTATTTTAGATTTTAACAAACAATATTTATGACAAAATATGAGAATTAAGGAGGAACATCGTGAAGGAGTATCTTAAGTTATATTACATAAATATTTCTACAAACACAATATCACAGGTTCAAGTCATTTTTCTTAAAATATATGGCCCAATAACATTAACCATAATTTGAAATGTTGAATTTGAAAATATAATATAATTTGACTTAAGATGCAGTTTTCATGAACCATTTATATTTTAAGTGCTTGTCCTCAAAATTGCCATTTCAAAACTGCCCATATTTTAAAGAAGAGAGTTGTTATACACATGTATGACACCCCACCCTTCAGATTGCTTAGCATACCTCTAGAAATTACACATCACAAAGGGACACTAACAAAAACTGAAACATCGTTATCACTTCAGTGTACTAATTTAGTTTAACATTTTAAGTGTAAAAGGTATTATGAAAGGTATTTCATTTTAAATGAAATATCTTTCATATAAAATGAAAATTTTGAAGTGCTAATTATAAATATTTGTGATGTTAGATGCCATTTGGAAAAAGTTATTTCAGACAGACAATATACTCTTCCTCTCTTCTTTTCTGCACAAAAAGTCACACACAAACACAGGAAAGTTACTAGTGGTGTGCTGCAGGGATCTGTTTTGGGACCACTGTTGTTTAATTTGTACATTAATGACACTGGGATGGGTTTAACTGGTGATATGCAACTATCTGCAGATAATGCAAAACTGGGGAGAGCAATAAGGAATCAAGCAATGTTGTAGCTTTACAGGAGGACTTGAATAGATTGTGTGAGTGAGCAATAATAGTATGGAACTATGCTGCAAAGTGTAAGGTTATGAAATTTAGTAGGCAACAATGGGATGCAAAGTATACACTTGGTGGAGAAATTTTGTTGAGACAAGAGACCTTGGAGTGGTGGGGACAAGGATCTGAAGTTCAAAGGTCACACTGCACAAGATGTGAAGCATTATATCAGATTACAGAAAAGATGCAGCCACCCTTAACGTGCAGAAATAAAGAGGTTCTGATTCCACTGTATAAGTCCTTGATCAAACCTCATATATGAATTACTGTGTACAGATTTTGTCTCCTGGTTTTCATAATGGAGTATATATTAGAAAGGATCCAGAGAAGAAAGACTAAGGTGGTAACTGGTCTTTGGGATGTGAAGACAGATTGAGGGAATGTAGTTTGCAAAGTCTTATAAATAGAACAAAGAGAGGGGATATTTAAGTTGGTAAAGAGTTGTTACCAGACAATGCATTGTCACTGCAATGCACTGCCTGCCATTGTGGTGAATGCGGATGCAGTGAAGGAGTTAGTTTAAAGCATGATTTGATGGGTTTTGTATGTAACAGTGTGCATCTCCCACAATGAGGCTCTTCACTCCATGGAGGTCTGGTGTTAATAATAATAATAATCGAAATAGATAAAATAAAAGAGATAGAGAAATCGGTTTAGCAAGATGGGAGCTGGACAGTAAATGGGTGTTGACCAGCAGCAGCAGGTGTTTTTCTTACTGTTTTGATAGTAATGATATTGGCCAGTTCAGCAGAGAGCTGTCCATGAAAGTATCTGTAGAACAGTATAGGATGGAAACTGAACATCTATGAAACAGAGTGAGAGCAGAGTAAATCGATGAGAGAAAGAGAGAGATCATCAGTTAACCATACTGTCCTCTTCTAGATAACATCAAGCAATCTTAGGGAGGATTTCAGTGCAGCCGCCCCCCTCCAAATTTCAGTGCAGTTGAGGTTGGGCACATTTGCGATTTGTACAGATTTAGTAGCTGTACAGGTGAAAAGTAGTGCCTTATGCAGAAAAAGTACACTGAGTTTTATGGTATCTGCAGAAGCTATGGCTAAGATGTATTTATGCCAGGTAAGACTGAAGGTGTGGGTCAGCTCAAGGAGAGAAAAATGATTGTGTTTGGATATATATGGTGTGACTGAAAGTTAAGAGAAGGGACATGATATCTTTCTTGTGAGAGATTAGACAGGACTGGGTTTTGATGCATTGAGGTCTACAAGGTTGTCCTTCCCCCCATTTGAAATATAGTAAGGAGATTAAAGTTTAGGATATTGGTTGTGGTAGATCTTGAGGTTTCTTATACATGGGCACTACAAAATTTATCAAATAAAAAGGAGGACTGGAGTATACTGTCATCAGCAAAAGCTGTGGATAGGATTTGAAGTCAGTGAGAGTAGGTCATTTATATATAGGAGGAAGAGAGTGAAAGAAAGTACAGAGTCCTGGTGTGCTCCTCAGTTGGTGAAGAAACCATTCACCATGACTTGTAGAAAGTTATCAGTGAGAAACTAGCTGGTAATCCAGTTGTAGAGGGTGGAAAGCAGTCCATAGGATGGTAATTTTCTGAGTAGGTCTCTGTGCCAAACGTGATCAAATACTTTAAAAATGTCAAGAGCAGCCATGTGAGTTTTACCAAATTTTTCCATTGCTTGGGTCTAGAAGTGGGTAGCGAATGCTAGTAGATCAGTTGTGGATCTATAGAGTGGTGGATGGAATCCATATTGCTGGACACTAATCCATATTGCTGGTTAATATATGGAATACCATCAGGACAAAATGTTTGTTTGTGTCCAAAGTTATTAAGGATTCTCATGATTTCTTTCTGGTGGTAGATCAGGGGTGGAATGGCGTTAGCAGTTCTTGGTAAAGTGAGGTGAACTTTTGCTTTGGCCATTAATGCAAGAATGGCAAGGGAATAGTGATGCCAGTAAGTCAGCTTTGTCTTTGGGTTATGTTACTATAATACCATCCAGATGTAAGAGTGGTGAAAATATGGTCAAAAGTTGCACCAAATGGCCTTGACAAAATATCAGAAGGTAAGTTTGCAATATTTATCCCTTTCTAAATCTGATTTTAATCTGGTAATGTTTTTTTCTTATAGCTATTGTGAGCTGAAGTGTTAACCACATCGCCATCAATATAGATAAAATACATCACTCCTCTACACTTCGTATCCATCATATATTTCAACGTAATATCAATAGTATTACAATTTTAATATGCACTTCGCATCCGTGGTAACCTGGACGTATATATATATGTCTTGGCTGGTTGGGTGGTTAAGTGAAGTGTCAAGAAATATTTTGAAGTTTTGGTCTTAAGCTAAAGCTCCCAGTATGCTAAAATGTTTTCATTGTACTGTGTTAGCACACTAGATCAAGAACCAAAGCTTGGATAGTGGTTAGGAATTTTGCATGAGATTGGGGGGGGTCTTCATTCCTGTAAAAATTATTTCTGTTATTTGGTCTGAGTAAGTGCTTGCAACAAATAAAATGAAAATACGGTTAAAGATAAAAGTAAAATCATGATAAAATAAAAGTTTAGAATAAATTGACTGCTTGAAACATCTTAGGTGATCTGTGCATATATAAAAGACATTGATACCAAAATTTCCAGATTTTTAAAGGGATAGTCGCTAATATTTTCAACCCTAACCATGTTCAGAAGCATACCAGAATAAAAGAATATAAAGTTCTGTCAAGACCTCCTCTATTGTAAGAACCACAAAAAAAATTTTTTTAAAAATAGAAAGAGTCAGAGAAATTAAATTTCTATGAAGAAGGCTATATGCTCTGACACAAAAAAAAAAAAAAAATGTAAAGAACTTAAAATAGACTCAGTCATAGATAACAATGTACACATATAAAAAGAAATGACTTGAACATACTGAAAGAATGGACACTCAAGACTACCCAAGAAGAAACTCCAATATCACTCAGCTGGAGGATGCAGGTGTCAAGGAGACAAACATGGAAAAGATGGAATGAGACCAGAACAAGCCATGATCCTAAAATTCCTAGAAGAATGATGATGATTACTAACTATACAGTTGACTTTTTTTTACACTACCTAAAATACATTTATATAATGGATGGACACTAAGGGTAAGATAATCTAGATCAATTCAAGATACATAAGGCCTCCAACAATTAGCATGCTGGACTGGGTAATGAAATTCATCTACTACTTAAATACAATCACATACCTCCATGCTATCTCATACAACTAGGCAATCCTTACAGCTAGAATTTTTGAATTAACCATCACACTGGCCTGTAATTGTATATATGATCAAAATTACATGGATGTGAAGTGTCCATTGAAGTCAATATAACCATTGGATAATATAGAATAAATTATAAAGATACAAATTAATATTTTGGATATATTTGATCCATGTGGCCGGTTGGGTGGTTAGAGCAATAAAAAAAATTTTTTTTTTTTTCCATTTAATCCACTGCCTTTTCTAAACTTATCATGGACCACTAAATAATGAATAATGCTGATATAGTATTTAAAAGGCACTTAACACACATGAGATCATGGCATAATCTTACTCTTAAAATGGCATTTGCACATTAATATGTGATGTTTCTTTTTGAAATGAGATCAATCATGATCGTGTTGCCCCACAAATATTAACTATACCAAATAGGTAAGTATTCAAGATAAAAGAGTACCCAACAATGCAAATATTTGTAAACAAAACACAAGATAGTTTATATTAGTTTTTGAAGCACAACGTGAAGAAGAACAAGAAGAAATTTAGTTAAACGCTCTATATGTGGGTACACTATAGTGCAGTTGGCAGGATGATGGGATATGCATCCTTAGAAAAGATTTGTGTTCAATTCTCATCATTTAATACATCTGAGGTGTGTTAAATGATCTCATACAGTGGCAACAGGTTTTTCTTTCTTTTTTTATCCTAGAAACTTGGGGTTTTCTTCACATAAAACAGACAAACTAGCCAGAGACAGATGTCATTAATGCACAAAAATACTGTGTAATTAATAGTAGATGGTGTAGTGTAGACAACAGATTGTGTAAGGTAGAACACTTAAAGGTTGCTTTAAGTGTTATACCTTATTCTGTTATTCTTCTGTTATTTAAAGAAAGTAACAGAAATGAAATTAGAAATTACAGACCTATATCAATATTAAAAGTTATTGAAGTCTTAATTAAAAAAAAAAAAAAAAAAAAAAAACATTTAAATAACTACCTAAATTACATATCCTCATATACACCTAATCAGTACAGGTTCAAATCTGGACTTAATATGGAAAAAGCCATATTGGAGTTCTATAAAACAGTTGGTAGCCACTAGGTGATGAAGAGAGAAGTCTTTGTTGAGATCGTTGTGAAAAGATAAGATTAAATTTTAAAACTGTGGCAATAGCATTAATTAGTTACCATATTTTCTCAAACTGTTTTTTTACTGTTTGCTGATGATGCGAAGATAAGCAGGGATGCTACTGATATTCAGCATTCGCAAAATTATTTGAATAGGCTGGAAATTTGAGCAAATGAAAATGGCTATCAGTTTAATGTCAGTATGGGTAAAGTTATGCACTTTGGTGTGATTAGATTTCCAGCAGTATATTATATTAGCGGGGTTATAATACAAGAAACTGAGGGATCTTGGCATATTGGTGGATAGGAATTTAAAGTTTAAAAGTCACATAGCAAAAGTTGCAAATACAACTTAGAGCATAATTGCAATATTGAAGTGAACCTTGACATGTAAGGAAGTCATTTTGCCTCTTTATAAGGCTTTGATAAGACCACACCTGGATTATTGTGCACAGATTTGGTCTCCTGGATTCCAAGGGAATAAAGAAGCTATGGAAAGGGTGCAATGCAAAGAAGAGTTACAAAGATTATAAATGAATTACGAGTACAGATTACGAGTATGTGGATTACAGACTCTGGTTAACAGAAAAAAGAGGGGTGACATGAGAATGGTCTATAAACTTTTGAATGGATGTTATAGGACAGGGGTGTTCCACCTGTCAATTGCAGAGCGATTTTTGGTCGATCTCTTGTGTATTCCTCCTTACTTACAAATTTAATTAAAACTGAAAACATAACATTTTATTTATCATTATTTTGTATTATTTTTAATTCGCTTTAAGTATATTGCTATTGTTTATTTATTTTTCGTTAAAATTGTCAAATCAGTAATTTTCTTATAAGTCCGGGTAAATTAATTAATTTGGATCAGTGGAAGTCAAACAGCGAGCCGAGTGAATATGATTATAAGCAAAGTGTAAAAACTCGATTGTAGCTTAAATATTCCAAAGCACATTACATCGATTTTTTACTTAGATTAAGTCCCATGTGAATATTGTAAAAAATAAACTTTGTTTGTCTCAGTATAGTTTGTATTAGATGTTTTTGTAAATAGCTCTTTTGAAGCTAACTGTATATACTGCTTTAATAAGAATATGTTAGAGTGTTAAAAACAAAGGCAATGTTTTTGTCGCCGAATCTGTACATGGCGGCATTAGAAAGATTGTTATTGAAACTTGTATGTATGAGAAAGGCTTGCAGGCTCTAAGTGTAAACATCTCCGAAGTCAGTCAGAAAGAGTTCAAACAACTTTCCGATGGCCGGCAACTTACAATCAAAAGAAAGCGGAGGAGAACAAAGGGCATGCCGAACTTGAAACTTAAGATGAAAGACTCATAATGATTCTTTGGAGGTTGCCAAACTTCATGCACGGTCTCAGAGGAGGCCTAATAAAAAGGGACTTAAGCAAGCAGAAGGGGTCCCAGTTCCAGAACTTGGAGCATGGTTTTGCCAGAAATAATTGCCAAAAGTTTTTTTTAAAAACCAGCAACTCTAATGCCCTGGATGGGAACGAAGATTTGAGTAGATTGACAATGCACATAATGCATACGAGGAAACTGCTCTCAAGACAGAAAGTAGCGATAGCGAATAGAAGATTCTTGGTAAGTCATACCCATTTTCAGTTTTTTTTAAATCATGGTGATCTTATAATTCCGAAATGACAAAAGGACAAGCAATAATGAAACTGTTTTCATTTAATTACATAGATAGTGTCGCTAAAGATTCAAATATATTACGTGATAAAGGTGAGTGGCTGATCATGTAAATAACATGTTAATTAAAATTTAAATGCATTCATTATAAAAATAATGTGAGCGATTTATTTATTTATTCGTATATGTTTTTTCCCCTTATTCCCTCATCTGTTAGGATGGGCTGAGCCCACTTAATGAGAGATTAAGTATATGTATTTTATTACTGTAAATTCGTATGTGTTCACAGGGCCAGTTTGCCTGTTTTGAGGGACAAAACTCCTGAGTTACTAGGCAAAAAAAAAAAAAAACCTCTATCCCCATATGAGACTGGCTAACTCACCTTTAGTTGAAAGAGACTAGATAAAGGTTTCTCATGTCATGGGCAGATATTGAAATCAGGTCTTTCCAACCAAACAGCTTCATCTATACTAACTAAGCTGAGGAGGCTCTATGTGAGTAATTAAAATTATGTTGAATACCTGAGGATTTAATTATAAACGTCAATTCAGTTTTTTCCTGAAAAATTTTAGTTTCTGAAAATCCCTGCATATATCTCACACTATGATTTCTTAACTTTAATTTTGAGGAAAAATATGTGAGTTATATTCGAGTAAATACAATAGTTAAAATATTGTTGTATGACAATAGTGATCAGTAGGCAGTGTTCAGTGTAGTTACAGTTCTGAATTTATTAAATTTCTTCATGTTTCTTGTCTGCAGCTTTAAGTGTGAATAAAATGGCAGCAAAACATTGGATGGGGGCAAAAGATGAATGCAAGTGGCATGGATTTTTCAGAAACGGTGAGGTACCGTGAATGCAGTATGCATGCATGGAGAGATATTGAAGATATTTATGTGGAGAGATGAGAGAGAGAGTTTGGGTGTGTAAGAAGTGTGGCATACTTATGGATTATGAGATATGATTGAATGTAAGTAGCAATAGGCAAAAGATCATGAATGTAGCTCCAGGAGTAAGCAGTTAATGGTACGGCTGTGTGCTTGAACGGTAATGGTAAGGCAGTATGCGTGAATGGCGGTAAGCAGTAAGAGAGCTGGCAGCGAGTTAGAATAATTGATGGTAAAACAGATAATGTGCAAAATGTGATTTTCACAAATGACACTCAAAAAGTAATTGAAGAGATGAAAGCAGAGTTGGTAAAAATCAGGCAACAGATTAAACTTATGAGGGATGAACTGAGAAAAATTACAATTTGCATGGGAATGTAAGTAAGAATGAGACGAAAGACTTGAAAGAAATACTGAATGATTTGAGAGTGTACAGAAATTCCGTGATAAGAGATATGGTGAGTGAAAAGGTCCATAAGGTCTGTTTTCTGGGAGGAAAAATAAGCAAAGTGGTTGATGAGAGGAGTATATGAGCAAAAGCATTAGTAGTGGTAGTTGGCACAAATGATTTGACTGGTAACAAGAAGAATGTAAGGAAGGATGTCATGAGACTGTTAAAGGAGAGGGAAAGATAACAGTGTGCTAAGATAGTCAGGATGTTGGCTCAGGTATGAAAATGATGAGTTGAAAGGCGAGCAAAGATAGTTCATTTTGTAAATGTGTGGGATGAATTTGAGGGGCAGGGAGAGATAGGCTACATTTGAATGATTTTGGTTTGAGTCATTTGGAGAAACTGTAGCTGCAAGATAAAAAGACTGAAGTGAACGTGTGACTTGAGGAAGCAAGAGGAGTTATGGAAGAGCAAAAGAGTAAGGTGAGCAAGCGTGTGAATGAAGAGATGAGTGGCAGCACAAGTAAAGAGAAAATTAGTACTACTTATTATTAAATTAAAAATATACTTACCAAATAGCTAATGGATGACTGCTCCAAACTTAGACAAAATCTAGATAGAAGCAATAATAAAGATGGTGCAATAGCTCCTTTTTCTCCTACCAAAGTACAGAATTCCTTTGGGAAAGGGAAAATTATCAATTAATATTAATATTATAATAATAATAATATTATTATTATAATAATTAATAACAATAATAATATTAATAATAATTATTAGTAGTAGTATTAAATTGCAAATTTAAATTAAAGTTCAAATTATATTTAAATAAGTAAATGTTTTTGTGGCGTGAGAGACAGAGAGAGCAAAACAGTAAGAATGCTTTATAGGTGAGCAGGAATATTTCTGTGGTTTAGCAAATCTTTTTAAGAGATTAAGAGATGTGGGAGTGATAGTGGATAAGGATCTAAAATTTAGGGGACACATCGCCAAAATTGTGAAGACAACACAAAGGCGTCTGGGAATGATGCGGAGGACACTGACATGTAGAAGTAGGGAGATTCTTGTTCCGTTGTATAAGGCTTTGATTAGGCCACACATGGACTATTGTGCCCAGATTTGGTCACCGGGTTTTCAGAAGGATGAAGAGATGTTGGAAAGGGTCCAAAGGCGACTGACTAAGGTAGTTTCTGACCTCTGGAATGTTGAGTATGAGGATAGATTGAGAAGATGTAATTTGCAGAGTCTGGTGGACAAGAGGAAGAGGGGAGATATGATAGAGACCTACAAGTTGGTAAGGGGTTGTTATAAGATCAATGGTGGAGAAGTTCTACATAGAATAGTGGGAGAACCAGAGGTCATCACTGGAAACTGCATAAAGAGGGTGTGAGTAGGGGAGTGAGAGGCAGGTTTTTTTCATGTAGAGTTGTGAATGATTGGAATGCCTTGTCTGAGAGTGTGGTGTCTGCAAAGAGTTTGAGTGTGTTTAAGGCACGGTATGATGAGATGTGTGTGTGATAAAGGGACCTCCCAGATGAGTCTTTGACTCCATGAGGTCTTGGGGTAATAATAATAATAAATAATAATATTTGTGTAAGGTAAAATTCTGAAGTTAGCTTTCCTGAGGGAGGCAGTTGTTCCCCACTATTTGTCTAGAATGTATTGTACTACTAAATAGAGTGTTATGGTTGCATAAATGCAGAATGTGCTTGTCTTAATTGTGTAATGAAATTGCTGGAATTAGCAATGCTGGGAGGAACAGTTATTCCCCACTATTTGTCCCCTCAATTTTTTTTGTTAGAATAAAATGCTTTGTTTAAACAACAATTTGATCTGATCATTGTCAATGCACTATCTTAAAAAAATTATGGACCTGTGTGTATTCATTAGATATTGCCACGACTTGCTGTATGATTAAGGGGATTTTGGTTAGGATCTTGCCTTTTTCCATTTCTTTAATTTCTTAGTCTCTAGTAATCTGCCTGGCAGGTGCAGTCGTAAATCAAATAAATTTGTCAGACAGAAGAGTGTGAGAAATTGAATATACCATAATCGATAGCTAAAATTAGTGTCTGCTTTACATGTGGTAGGAACAAAGGGCAAGGGCAGGAGAAGGGGGGGGGGGACAAATTTAAGATAGAGAAGCTTAGAGAACAATACAAATAGAGAATTTACAAATGGCACACAATTCAATGAGTGACATTTTTACTAATGGTGCAGTCGACAGGATTTTAATAATTTAATATTAATAAGACATATATATATATCAAAAAATTTACAATAGTATATGCAGTGTAGCTGTAAGTTTAAACAGAGATATGGACTAAACATATACAATATATTTTTATAATTCTGTTCATTTTCTTATATAGTTTGTTCTCAATGGCAAGACAAAAATAAGAGAAATGTCCATTCTAAAATATAAGTTATTATTATTATTACGGGTATCTCATGGAGTCAGTATTGCAGGAGACCCAAACTATCAAAACAATACCTATCATATCTCTTCTTGAATTCATTTACAGACAAAGAACTCACAACTGAGACAGGCAATGCATTACACTTATTCACCACCTTCCAGGCTAAAAACCTTGTTCTCACACCCTTCTTAACCCCACTTTTCCTCAATTCTCAAATAAGTTTATATGCTTATTTGAGAATTGAGGAACGGCGAAGTGTTTATGGTTGTAATCAATGGTTGTAATCAATTATTTCACATAAATCTTGTTGTATCAGCCTAGAAAAAGACAGCCAGAATCTTTTTATGTTGTTGTTGTTAAGTTTGCCTACTTATGGTTATGTAAAATCTCACATGATTAATGTTGTATCATGTTGTTACAAGTTGTTAACTAGAAAGAGAAATATAAATGGTATTGTTGTTTTTTACAAAGATACTAAATTTCTCGTATGTATTAACTTTACATACAAGAAATCAAGGGAGATCAAGGGAATCAAGGGAGACACACATGCATACTACATGCAACACTTGATATAAAAACTCTCACGTCAGGAAGGAAAGAAAGAGAGTATTGGGGCTTTTGGTCCTTTTTTACTGTGTCTATCGCCACGTGAGGTCTTCTGTTGGTTGTCAGAGCATCTTGTATGAGAAGATCAGCACAAGTCATCACTGAGGGATTGGCAAAGAAAGCAATTGTCGAACAGTGAGGTTGCCATGTTGCTTATGAATGGAATTTGAAGGATAAAGAATATCAATGACAAAGACAAAAGCAAGAAGAAGAAACAGGCATACAGCCAGAAGAAAAAAATATTAGCGCATAGACAAAGGAATCGGATAAGGACTGTCCTGAAAGAAGTATGTGGAATTCAACTTGTTGTAAATACTTAGAGGAATATGTAAACACTTCCAGACAATTCACATAAAGTGTCCTTGTTTCATATTCAATTGTGCTAATGTAATTATTCATGATGTGTTTGAATAAGTATCTATTATAAGAGTAAGCGAACTGCTGTATGTAGTAAACATAAGTTATTGTTAAACGAGCTCACGTTTAGCAAGTTAAAATGTTTAATGACTATTAATGACTAGAACGTTTACTAAATTATATACATGGTTATGCGATAGAAATGTTAAGATTGTAGGAGAACTAAGCATAAGATAGAATCACATGAAATAGTCTATGACTTGTAATTTTTTTGTGTCCATGCTCATATGTAGATTGAGCATTGTAAACAGATTTTTTCCTTGAATTCTTTCTTTGAGACTCCCCAGAGAGATACAGAGATATCAACCTCAAGGAAGAAGGAATAGAGGACAGCCTTTGAAAAGACAGGAAGAGACCATAATAGGCTACTTGACCTATTACTGGAAAAGAAGAAGAAGAAATAGATTTTTTTGATTTAATTAAATTGGCTTTTGAAACAACACAATGAGGCTGTAAGTTAAAGACACCAAGAATTTATATACTTGATTTAATCCATTATCCAAGTGCAAACAAAGTTTGTGCCTGAAGTATTTTAAGGATTGGGGCAACTCGTGGTAAAGGTGGTATGACTTCACATCATTTGTCTTAGTATCCCATAATGCAAAGCACATCTCCTTGCAGACATGTATAATGCTATGCATTAAGGGAAGGGTCACTACCCAGACTGGTTTCGACCCTTATTGAGGTCTCTTCAGTGAGAGACAGACCCAGAGGTGATACTAAAGTTGAAGTAATGCAGAAGTCATATTTTAATACGTTCGCTGCCACACTCCTCAGGCATAGTTTGTTCCCGCACTCCAAGCCCTTTTTGCGTCTTCAAGGTCACTACGAGTAATCTCGTAGCCAGCTTATCAGACAGAATTTTGTTTCATATGCCAACTATGAGTAATCTCGTATTGATGAGTCAATGGTGTTGTGGCGCGATAGACTGGCGTTTCGGCAATATACATAAAAAACAAAAAACATAAATATGGCGTGAAATTCTATGAACTGTGTGAATCAAATGGATTGGTGATAAAAATAAAAATTTATACAGGAAAATCTGAATCCTCTTTAGCGAAAATGGGTCACGCATATGATGTTGTATTCCACTTGATGGAAGAATATTTAGACAGGGGTTATGTATTGCATATAGACAATTTTTATAATTCTGTAGCTCTGACGGAATCGGTTACCTACAGAAAATCGTACGTGTGTGGAACGCTGATAAATAATAGGAAAAATAATCCACCAGATGTTATTAAGAAGAAACTAAAGAAAGGGGAATTTGTCTGACAAAGAAGAGGTCCTGTTGTAGTCAGCAAATTGAAGGATAAGAGGGAAGTTCTTTCCATTTCAAATATGCACAATGAAATGGTTGAAATGCAAAATCGGAATGATAAATTTCAATTAAAACCAAACATCGTTAGGGATTATAATTTGGGGATGTCAGGCACCAATCTTTCTGATCAAATGCTTTCTTACTATTCCACCTTACGAAAGACAATTAGATGGCCAAAGAAATTGGCAATATGCATTTTTGAGGTATACATTCAAAATGCACATAAATTTTATAACATGATTACTGGAAATGCAATGACCGCGTTAAAATTTAGAGATCAATTTATCTCAGTTTTTGTTGGAATGGATGAGCTTACAGCATCAGAGAATATCAGGAGGAATCGGGATTTTCATTATTTAGAAATTTTACCACAAGAGAAAAAAAGAATCGCCCGACAAAGCCATGCCGTGTGTGTACACGAAACACATTATTATTGTTGTCCTGATTGCCAGGAAAAACCACCATTGTGCGTGGAAAATTGTTTTAAAATGTAACACTCTTAATTTGAATAAATTGTTTTTTTATTTTATTGATTGGTTTTTATTTTTATTGATTTTATTAGTTTTAAATTGATTTACACATTACGTGTTATACTACGGATTAACTTGCGCTTGGCATAGGAGTTTAGTGATCAACATACGAGTATATTTGTAGTTGGCTTCTGAGGCACATATATAATACACAATATTTTAGTTGAAATCAATTCCATTCTACCAAGCCCCCAGATGTGATTTCTGCTTTATTCAGAATCCAAGGGTCCAAATTAAGGTAAATATATTAAGAGTTACCTCGTGTTTGGCATAGGAGGTCAGTAAATTGACATACAAGTATACTCGTAGTTGGCTTGTGAAGCTCATATACGAACTACGAGTATACTCGTAGTTGGCAGCAAACGTGTTAATATACAGGTTGCCAAAAGGTGTCACACCTTATTATTAAAAAACTTCCAACAACTTTTCTCTAATCCAGAGCAATTTAATAATAAGGTGTGACACCTTTTGGCAACTCGTATATGAAAATATGACTTCTGCATTACTTCAACCTTAGTACCTCCCACTGAAGAGACCTCAAATAAAGGTTGAATTTGGTGAATGTAATGTATAATGCTAAACATTAAGGGAAGAGTAGTGACCCTTCCCTTAATGTATAGCATTATACATTACATTATATATATTATACATGTCTGCAAGGAGATGTGTTTTGCATTTTGGGATATGGGATACCAAGGCAAGTGAAGTGAAGTCATACCACCCTTACCATGAGTTGCCCCAATCCTGAAAATACTTCAGGCACAAACTTTGTTTGCTTACACTTGGATAATGGATTAAACTAAGTATATAAATTCTTGGTATCTTTAATTTACAGCATAACCAATCGGAGAAAAACTTCCAACAATGAGGCTGATTTGTCAATGCATAATGCCGAAAACTGCGAACCTGCATGTATCTGACAAATGATTGGCAAGGTATTTATAATATGCTAAGTAATAAGTTTAAGACACGAGTGAAAAAAGGTAATTGTCAGAGTGAACAGGGAATAATATCTACTTGGCCTTCTTTCAAGATTCTTACAATTTCACACTCAAAGAATAATTTAACTGGTGCAGTCATTAAACAAATAAATTCATTAAATTAAGAGTGTGAGTGATAGTAAAGACAGCCAAAGCATACAGTAAAGCAGATATAACAAAATATGCACAGATAAGACAAAGAGGATACAACAGTTAGGTGACCGTGCTTGTTTTTTTTTTAAGATAAGTACTTTCATAATAGCAAAGGTATTTATTAATTGTTTGCTACCTTTTCCAAATTAATTCTTGTTGTTTATGTTTAATCGTAATACTTTTCTTCAATTAACGTGAAAAAACACAAGAGATAAGTAACACAATTTATTTAAGGCCATATACTTCAGCCTGAATATTACAGGCCATCATCAGTGGCGACAGTACTTAATTACAAAGTAGAATGCGAACAATGGATTGATTTGAAAAGATGTTATATATAAAACAACACAATGTATAACTTGAAGAATACAATATTGATAATTCATTAGCTGTTAAAAAAATATTGATGTGTGATTAAAATAAGACTTTCCCATTTCTCTGATAGAGAGAGGCAGTCAGTCCTATTTAAGTTCAGATAAGGAAGTAAGGTCTCAATGCTTTCTTTAAACAAGCATTCATATTTATACCAACATCGATGAAGAAATGTAAGCATGTTTCAGACCATAGAATGTTGTGGTCTGTATCTATTCTGTGTTGTGGCAAGCCAGATTTCTCAAATTTACTGTTATTAATGCAAGACTAGTGTTCTTTTATTCTCTTTTCTAAAGAGCATCCAGTTTGTCCAAAGTAAGAATGATGGTAGTCACAAGAAATCTAGTAGATACCAGGGAGAACTAGAGGAGACTATTTATCTTTTGAAGAGAATGGAAACCATGCTGATAATTTGTTGATAGGAAGAAAAGCAGCCATAAAATTATATTTCTTAAAAATTCTGGAAATGGGTTCTGAGATGACAGAAATGTAAGAAACTGGAACTCAATATACTGTTTCTTTGTTATTTGAGCTACAATTATAGGAATTAAAAATCTGGTGCATGGTCCTTTCTGAGAAGAAACTTTATTGTGAAGTGCTCACACTATTTGTTCTACAACTAATCCTAGCTAAAATAAAAAGGTAACAAAGAACATTGTAAATAACATTTGGGTTAAAATGATCATGCTCAATGAAGAATATATTACATATTATTATTTTTATTACTCAGTATTTTTTTGTAGTACAAATAAGAAATTGCTGCACATTTCAAAAGAAATACATTGACTGCTAGTTTTGAAATGCGAAATTTTAAAGTAGCTATACTTTTGCTATTTTTGTTTTTGAGAGAAACTTGCATTAAATGTCAACACATTAGCACAAGAAGATTATTAAATATAAATTTTATATTTAGTTTAATCCTTTATCCAAGTGTAAGCAAACAAAGTTTGCACCGAAAGTATCTTCAGGACTGGGGCAACTCGTGGCAAAGGTGGACTGATTTCATATCACTTGCCTCGGTATCCCATAATGCAAAGCACATCTCCTTGCAGACATGTATAATGCTATGCATTATGGAAAGGGTCACTACCCAGACTGGTTTTGACCTTTATCGAAGTCTCTTCAGTGGGAGCCAGACCCAGAGGTGATACCAAAGTTGAAGCAATGCAGAAGTCATATTTCCATATAAGAGTTGCCAAAAGGTGTCCCACCTTATTATTAAATTACTCTGGATTAGATAAAGATGTCAGAAGTTTTTTCACTTGGTTAGACTATAAATTATATATTTAGTTTAATCCTTTATTCAAGTGTAAGCAAACAAAGTTTGTGCCTGAAGTATCTTCAGGACTGGGGGCAACTCGAGATTAAAGGTGGACTGACTTCACATCACTTGCCTTATCCTATAATGCAAAGCACATCTCCTTGCAGACATGTATAATACTATGCATTATGGAAAGGGTCACTACCCAGACGGGTTTCGACCTTTATTGAGGTCTCTTCAGTGGGAGCCAGACCTAGAGGTGATACCAAGGTTGAATCTTTCCAAGCTGCTTCAGACATCCAATAAGTAGGGAAGTGGTCTCACACTAGGTGGGATTTGAACCCACTACCTCTTGGTTGTAGAGCAGGAAAAACTAACCACTTAGCCAACCACGCCAGCAAAGCTACTTTTTGCTTAGGCAGAGAGATTATCATCTAGTATTTCTAAGACAGCTTATTTCAGAAATGAAAACTAGCAGCAGTAGAAGCAGCAATATTTTTTGAAGGAAAAAAAAAGAAACTAATACTCAAAACTAGCCTTTCTTTTTAGGCATGAATAAAAGTGATTTTTATATGGTGAACATATAACACAAAAATTTGTAAAACAGAATAATTTCAGCAAACAGCTAAACAACTGATGGAAAAGAAGATGGTGACTGAAATAGTTTAGAACGCAAATCATTCTGGTTTTAGAAGTGCCTTCTTCAACAGACAATAGGTACAACTACACTTTGACCACTTATCTACTGTTTAAAAGTTTTCACGTAGATTTCATTTTAAAAATTTTATGGAATTTACAACCGTGTTAAAAAACTTTTTTTATTATTATCCTGACGTTTCGATCTTCACATCAAGATCATCATCTGGAGCATACATAAGTATACAGAACAAGCTAAGTTACATCATTAACTGTAAGCTAGAGAAACAATGATTTGATCACATGTTATTCTACTGACGTGACCTCTGGTGGAAAAAAAATATATATATATATAAAATATAAAAATAAAATAAAATTAAATAAAAAATAAATTTTTACATCAAGCTAAATTCTATTTTTACAATGACAAGGATAAACATTCTTTTAGATGGTTTTCTTTCAGAAACAATTGGTGTCCTATTTTTAGTATTACAATTCTTATTTTTGATTTACAATACTGGATTTTCTACAGTCCTGTTTATAGTTGTTCTTGGTGAGGAAGGTCGAATATATACCTTCCAAATGTTTGGGATTTTTAAACCATCATTGTTGTTCAGATTGGGGTGGTTGTTGATAATCTAACAGGCTTCCTTGAATTTCCATTCATACCATGTTCTAGTGTGATGTAGACAGCTGGTGGTTTTCCAGTCAATTCTGTGTAAGGTATTCAAGGGCATGATCAGAAAGGCCAGCTTCACCATAATTATTATATTTAATGTGTCGTTTATGTTCTTTTTGTCTAATAGGAATAGTGCATCCTGTTTCTCCTATATATGGTATGTTGCAAGTACAATAGATCCGGTATACTCCAGGTTGAGCTAGTGGAGGGAGTGGGTCTTTGGATGAGTTGAGTAAGTTTTTTAATTTTGCAGGCGGTTTAAAGGTGGCTTTGAGGTTGTACTTTTGTAGTACTCTGTTTATTTTGTCTGATATTCCTTTAATGTAGGGAATGGTTATAGTTTTACTGTAGTCTGGTTTGTCTTTGTTTTTTATTGTGATTTTGTAGAGAATTTTGTTTATAGTATTTTGGCTGTATCCGTTTTTTTTGTAGGTTATTACTGATAATTTTAAACTCGTCTTTCAGTGCCTGTTCACTGGAAGAAATCGTCTGAGCTCTGTTTTTTAGCGTGTTGATGACACCTAGTTTTTGTGTTGGGTGGTGGTATGAGCTTATGTGTATATATTGTCCCATATGTGTCGGTTTTCAGTAAACAGTGAAGGAAAGATTGCCCGAGGGAAGACGTGTGACAAGTGTATCTAGAAATGGAAGTGTGTTGTGTTTTTCAATTTCAATTGTGAACTGTATGTGTTTGTGTTGTTTGTTTAAACAACATGTGAAGGAATGTGTCTAATGTCTAGCAGCCATGGGACCAGATTACGAAAACATCGTCAACGTATCTAAGCCAGACTTCGGGTTTTAGAGGGGAGGAATCTAGCGCAAGTTGCTCAAAATGTTCCATGTAAAAGTTAGCAATAGGGGGGGATAATGGCGATCCCATGGCTGTGCCTTCTTTTTGTAAGTAGAAGGCGTTTTGCCATACAAAGTAACCCGACCGCAATACATGTGCAAAAAGCGCCGTGATATCTGGAGGGAATTTGTTCTGTAGGAGAAGGATTGTGTCATTGATTGGGACATTTGTAAAGAGGGCAGAGACGTCAAAACTGACTAATAAATCATCTTTTTCTAATGTAATGTCTTTGATGATGTTCATGAAGTGTTGTGTGTTTTTGATATAGGAAGGAGAATGACCTATCAACTCCTTGAGTGTTGCCGCTAATTTTTTGGCTAAGTGATACGTCGGGCTATCAATTCCTTCAACGATAGGTCTTATTTGGGTGATTTCTTTGTGAATTTTTGGTAGCCCGTAAATTCTAGGGAAGCGCGTGTAATGAGGGAACAGTTTTTTGATTGTATCTTCAGGCCATGTGGTAGTTGATTTAAGGTTTCTCTGTTTTGTTTTTTGTTCTGTTAGTTGGGTTGTAGTTAACTAGTTTGTATGTGTTACTGTCAGAGACCAGCAGATTCATTTTTTCTATATAAGTGGTACGGTTTAAAATGACAGTGGCATTTCCTTTATCGGCTCTGGTTATTACTATGTTCGGATTTGTTTTAAGTGATTTTATCACTGTTAATTCGTGTTTAGTTATGTTGCTTGTTATTGTTTTGTTATGGTTTAAAATGTTCGCAGTTTCTATATACGTATTTTGTCTGCTATGTTATTAGGTACGAATCTTAGGCCTCTTTCTATATTACAAATAACTTCAAGTTTGTCTATCGTTTTTGGTGCTATAGCAAAATTTAAACCTTTGTTAAGTATAGAGATTTCATGTTTGTTTAGAGCGTGGTTAGATAGGTTAATTATGTTATTGATACCCGTGGATGATTGGTGGCTCCTTTGTTTCTTGCTTCTGGTTGGTTGTTCTTATTCACTGTGGCAAACTTTGAATATGGCGGCTGGTTTTGTCGTTCTTTTAGTCTTTGAAATTTGGAAATTAGGTTTTCTTTCTTCGTTTGTTGGATGTGGTTTGCTGTGTTGTCCGTAATCCTTTCTAGGATTATCCAGATATCTGCGTTTAAGTAGCTAGACAGCTCCGTTTTTTCTTTTAGTAGCTGGTTTTGTGTAGCGGCTAGGTTCTTTCTGGTAGCTTGGATCTGCTCTCTCAGTAGTGCTTTCTCCATGCAGTGGTATATTTTTTGTGCCTTTGTTGAAGTGACCACCAGCTGTCTACATCACACTAGAACATGGTATGAATGGAAATTCAAGGAGGCCCGTGAGATTATCAGCAACCACCCCAATCTGAACAACAATGATGGTTTAAAAATCCCAAACATATGGAAGGTATATATTCGACCTTCCTCACCAAGAACAACTATAAACAGGACTGTAGAGAATCCAATATTGTAAATCAAAAATAAGAATTGTAATACTAAAAATAGAACACCAATTGTTTCTGAAAGAAAACCATCTAAAAGAATGTTTATCCTTGTCATTGTAAAAATAGAATTTAGCTTGATGTAAAAATTTATTTTTTATTTAATTTTATTTTATTTTTATATTTTATATATATATATATATATATATATTTTTTTTTTTCCACCAGAGATCACGTCAGTAGAATAACATGTGATCAAATCATTGTTTCTCTAGCTTACAGTTAATGATGTAACTCAGCTTGTTTGTATACTTATGTACGCTCCAGATAACGATCTTGATGTGAAGATCGAAACGTCGGGATAATAATAAAAAAAGTTTTTTTTAACACGGTTGTAAATTCCATAAAATTTTTAAAATGAATGCTGATCACCGTGTAACCCTAAAAGGAAGGATTTTCACGTAGATTATTCAAAATTTGTTACTTCATTTTACTGTTTCAACAAAAGAAATAAAATAAAGTAATAAATTTTGAACACTTTATGTGGAAACATATAAACCAGTATATAATTAGACAAGAAGTAGTTATTTATAATTCAGTTCCAATGGGTAATGCAATTGTAAGGCTTCAAAATGAACATAAATTTTGAATCAATCTGAACAGGATATGTTTCATACACTTCATTACAACCTATCTCCAGTAGTTAAGCATTGGATATTACTGGAATGAGCATCTTGGAAAAAAAAACACCTGTTGCAATTTCAAGCTCAAGATGAAAATGACCAAGATTCTATCGAAGTGTTACTGATTATAAATTTTTGATATCAAAAAAGAGTCTAACAATCGAAAAGTGAGTAATGCAATTTAACATCTTTTTTTTTTTAAATAAAAACAAAAAACTCATTTCTAAAACTGAAACACAATGATCCACATAATGGTATTTTGCAAGGAAAAAAAAAATCATATCATATTTATTTTAACAAATGTTAAGCATTAAGTAAGGTAGACATACAAAAAAAAATATTCACACCACAAAACATGAGACAGAATTGACATGTAAATAAAACTGATGATTATAAACTGAAACATCTGATTTTTACTCATCAACTAAAGTTTCACTTGTCATGGACAAAAATACGAATGCATGTTTCAAGAATGAACAGGATACAATATTTTTCAGAGAGGACAAAGAGAAAACAATGGGAGGAGGGGCTTTGCTAATGATAGCAGGACAACTGAAGTGGAAAAGTGGAAAAATTAGCAAATTGCAAAATCTCCACGAGGTGGAGATTTTGCAGTTGCTGATGCGAGAAAGACTCGTGTGGAAATTGAGGTAGATGAACTGGAGGTACTCAGCATATTGAAAAGTATCAATAGGAATACAGCAGTGGTACTGAATGGCATGTAGTAAATGAATGTGCAAGAGAACTGGCATTACCTCTGATGAAGTTCTTTAATCTCTCAGCTCTGCTAAGGTTCCAAGGGAATGGAAAGAGGTAGTTCCATGACAATAAAGGTGGCTCCAAGACAGAAGTAGCAAAGAATACAGACCAATTAATATCTCAGGAGTGATGGTTAAAGTATTGAAAAAGTTGGTTAAAGTTAAAATCCTAGGTTTTTATCATAATCCTTGGTGGCTAGGAATATGATACTATATGGTGGTAGCATGGCTCTCTAAAAGATAGATCCTGCCTAGTAATTTACTCACATTTGATAATAGAGATGATAGTAGAATCAGATGAAGGAAATTGCTACACCATGTTACTACTGGACTTTAGAAAGGCATCTGACTGAAGACTGCATGGAAAACTATTACAAAATCTGGAACAAATGGAAATGGATACAAATCTGGTAGCAGGGATGGGTGCTGAAAGACAGACACCATAGAGTAGTGGCTGTCTGTTGGAATCTAGGATGAGGAGGGTGACTAGTGGTGTGCCTCAGGATTTGTATTAGGGCTTCCAGTTGAAAATGTTACATATCATGTATCACATCGATGACACTAGGGACTTGGAGGTAACCGTGGACAGAAGTTGAAATTCAGAGGGAATATTGCAATTTGTACACTGATGATATAGAGAAAGATTTAAATAGGGAGGGATATTCCGTTGTTTGCTGATGATGTAAAGCTGGGTGGAATAATTGATAAAGGTGATAAATATAAGTTGATTTAAATAAGTTGGTATTATGGGTGAAAGATAATGATTATGAATTTAATATTACAAAATGTAATGTTATGCACTTTGATTTGAAAAGGTTACATACTATGCATCACATTAATGGTACTGGAGTGCAGGAAATTTGATGACACTAGGGACTTAGAGGCAGTGGTGGACAAAAGTTGAAGTTCAGAAGGTATATACTGCAAAAGTTGGTAAAATAGCTCAAAGGATTAATTGGATGTTGAAAAACAAGCTAACAAATAAGATAGGGAGGTAATTATCCCTCTTTATAAGGTTATGATTCAGTCAAACCTTGACTATTGTGCACAGATTTGACCACCTGGGTTTCTTGGGTTCAGGAAATGATGGAGAAGATTCAGAGATAAGTAACCAAGCTGGTTACAGGTCTGTGGAATGTACCATATGAGGATAGCTGAAGGTGTGTGGGTTGCAAAGTTTAGTTGATGAGTGGAAAAAAAAAAGGGAACGATAGAAACTTATAATTTATTAATGGGGTTCTAATAAGATTGACATGGAGGAAATTTTTCAATAGATAACAAATAGAGAAATTAGGATTACCTGTGGAAATCGTGTAAGTAAGGAAGAGATTGTCAACACTGTTTCCCTGTAGCCACAGTATTTGGTCTCCCTCCAGTCATGAATTGGAAAAATACATAGTTGTAGGATTTTTCACTAGCTGATCGGGAAGACTCTAGGTTCATTTGTTAGCACATGGGACCTGTTCGATCCTGTGTACTAACAAACAGCTGGTCTGCAGAACTGTTTTACTGCTGTACCCTTGAATGGGGGAGGGTCCGAGCCTCTTACAGTGAGATTGGTATGTCTCTGAGGATATTACTCTCACTGCATGTGGGAACAGAAACCAGAACCCTTACTCTAGTGACCAAACATGGCTGTAGTCACTTCAGGTCTCTAATAAGCAAGGTGGTGGTATTTGATGGTCATGAGATTCATAATAACTCCTTCCAAAATAACTTCTCTGGATTATTCAAAAGTAATAATTTTCAACAGCACATTGGGAAAGCCATATAATTAGCAGTGGCATTGCATGCCCATTTAGGTTGGATGTGCTGTCGTGTGGCTTATGCAAATCTGCGATACAAAATTCATATCTGTTTGACTTTATGATTGCATTTTTATTGATGTATGAAAGTTTTAAGAGAGCATAGCGCATCAGAGCTCATCTTAATTGGTCCAATGCAATTAATTATAAGATAACCTTGAATACTTTATCAATTAATATAATTTTAAATATGGAAAGCATAAATGTAAAATGAATAATAGTATGCTTCCTGCACAGCATTTATGTGAGAAAGCACAAAGGGTTTATGCTTCATGGTAAGATTAGATAAATCATTGGCAAATACTAGAATGAGAGAAGGATAATTTGAATTTTGATAGATTTTAAATATAGCCCTATAATATGCACAGAAATCAGAAAAGTAATCACTTGGGAAATTATTATTTTTCCAGATTGAACCAAAGAAAGGCTAGAAAAAACTCACTTTATTTACTTATTTGTACACAAGTTCCAACCTCATTCAAATATAATCATACGATCAGTGAAAGCTCTGATAGAAAATGAGACATTCAGTAGATTGTCAACACTGTTTCCCATTGTAAATATGGACAAAAAATTTATCAGTTATTTATAGAAATTATAAATATATATTAAAAACTTGTCTATATCGATGTCATAAACAGGTCAGTTAACACTTCACACACGCAAAACAGATGAAACTCAGAAAACAAAAACAGCAATTCATAACAAATGACAACCTCTAATTGGATTGCTTCACACAATAACCAATCATAGCCACTAATAACTTCTGGGTGCTATTTTCTCAGCACACACCTGCCTTGCCTTCTGTATCATTTTAAACCACTGGAACATTAAGAATTTGACATGCTGCACCATATGCATGTTTGTTTAAAAGGCTCAAAGGTGTCAATATTTGTGACTGCACACCCAGGCTATTAACACGAATGTGATGCAATGTTTATACATGGAAAAGGGTCCTTTTCATGAAACATTAATATATTGTGGTTAATTTTAGGAATCACACGATGCCAGGAAACAATTAAGGAGTCTTTAACAGGAATGAATGCAAAAATATAATATCGGTGATACTGCTATTTCGCAGGTGTGCACAGCACACTTAGCACACCCGGAATATTTGCCCCTGGTAATTAGTTACATTTAATGAACATTTTATTATTATAAAAATAATATGCATCCAATGATAATGGGTGTTTATTAGTTTTTTAATTAGCTTATTAATGGATACTTATTAATGACAATTTTAACTTCCTATTTAATTTATATTGATTTGTAAATACTCAAATAGGTTTGCATATTGGAGGCATTCATTTCATGGCTTAGGGACATGAGAATCTTTAAACCATCAGTGAGAAGTTAGGGTAAAGAATATGCAGTTCAAAATAGGGGGGACATTTGTTCCTAAGAGAAAAAACAAATAGCGAGAGAACACTGCCTTAGAAAGTTTTCTGGCATTCATATAAGAACTAAAAAACTTTAATGTTTATACATCAAATTTTTTTGGCATTTATATGAGTGGGATGGTGGTCTCAACACCATGTCATGTCATCTTCCTTATACCCTCTTTTACCTTGCGGTGTCGAGGGTCCATTGATCATCGGACCTCACTCCGTTTACAGGATAAGGTGGTCAGCCTTATGCCCCGGTGTATCCTATGGCCTGTAGTGTTGAGTTCTCAAGGCCAGTTTGCCTGCTTTGCAGGATGAAAAACCCCAGAATAAACTGGGGAAAAAAAACCTGCTGTCCACGCCCAAGACTGGCTAACTTGGCTATGGCTGAGGAAGATCCTTCAAGCTCCTCACGTCACCGACGGGAATCGAACCTAGGTCTCAACACCAGGGAATGAAATTCATTTCCTATCTAAAGGCATTTCACAAACATCGATGCCTGCAATGGGATCTGAACCCACAACTTGTTAATCAGACAGGGAGTATGCTGACCACTTGGTCAACCAAGCTAACACTGAATAATGTTATGAGTCATCTGCTGTATTTTTTTAAGTTAATGCTATAATGACTCTGAAGTAACATGCCAGACTTTGAAATAGCTATCAAACTGTGGCAAAAAAATAATATTGCAATTCTCTTACATAACAAGAGTAAACAACAAGTTCCAGTTGGTAATGGGGAGGGGGGGGGGATCATAAAGTGATTACCTGGGTGGTTGCCAACCATGTGAGGACTTCTGTGAGGAAAGTATATTATGTGGAACTACAAAGCTGGTGATTATGAGAAGCTCAGGAGAAATCTCATGGAATGAGAAGTTGGGTGAAAAGATCAATGCTGCTTGGGTGATATTCAGTATCACCAAACAGCATTGATCAGTGTAGAAGTAACGTAGAAATGTATTCCAAAGATCAGAAGGTTAAATAAGGTAGGTGTGAAATGGAAGAATGAAGACATTAAGTATACAGTATAAGAAAAAAAGGCATTATTGAGGCAACATAAGAGGAGTGGTAATAATCAATTCCATGATGAGGAATACAAAGAACAAGCAAGGAGGATGACTCGGTTGGTAAGGATAGCAAAAGTTCAGTATGAGCAACGATTGGCCAATGGGAAAAAAAAAAAAAAAAAAAACCTATGGTAGGATAGCATCGACTGGAGAAAATGGTACACTACTGCAGATGATATAGTTGAAATATTTAATGAACAGTGCATAAAAGCCTTTCATCCTTATGAATGTGAAATTATGGAGAGTCTGAGGGTAGTGGATGAAGAGGAGAGACTGACTATGAGTGAGCAAGAGGAATATGGGGAAATTGATATTAATAAGGCTATGGGACTTGTTCATATATCACCACATATTTTGAAGGAATGTGCCAGGAAGTTGGTAGCTGCCTTGACATATTTGTTTAATATGAGTCTTACATTGGATCAGGTTCCAAAGAAGTGAAAGGAATGCAAGATTGCATCACTTCATAAAGAAGATGACAGAATTCAAGCATCAACTTATAGGCCAATCAGTGTGTCAGTTGTGGTAAAAGTGTTTTAAAGGCTGGTGAGAATTGGGTTGATAACAATGGTATTATATTTGATGGACAACATGGATTACTTATTACAATAAGGTGACAGCAGCACTGCATGTGGGAGATGGATACACAGTAAGACTTTGCAAAGGCTTTTGATAGATTACTGCATGATAAGTTGATAATCAAACTAGAGTGGATGGGACTGGATATCAGACTAGTGCAATGGATTGGAAATCGGCTGTCTGATAGGTATCAGCAAGTTGTGTATAGGGGAGTAATATCCCAGAAGAGGAAAGTAACTAGTGGTGTGCCTCAGTGGTCTGTTTGAGGGCCATTGCTGTTAAGCCTTTTTATTAATGATATTCAGAAAGATTTGAATGGGGATATACAGTTCTTTGCAGATAATGCAAAGTTGGGATGAACTGTGAGTAGCAGAGCAGATGTCGTGGCCTTACAAAAAGACTCGAATAGACTGAGTGTGAATGAGCAGAGGAGTGGGAATACCAATTCAATATTGTAAAATGTAAGGTTTTAAAATTTAGAAAACAAAGGTGGGATGTTGAATTTACTCTTGGTGGGCATTTATTGTTGGAAGTGGAGAAAATAAAAGATCTTGGGATGATGGTGGATAAGGATCTAAACTTTAGAGGACATATTGCCAAAATTGAGAGGACAACATAAAAAATTCTGGCAGTGATGCAGAGGATTCTACTTCTAGAATCCTCTGACTTGCAGACTTCTAGAAGTGAGGAAATTCTGGTTCCATTGTATAGGGCTCTGATTAGGCCACATATGGACTACTGTGCACAGATTTGGTCACCTGGTTTTCAAAAGGATGAAGAAATGTTGGAGAGGGCACAGAGGCAATTGACTAAAATAGTTTCTCTGATCTGATCTCTGGAATGCTGAATATGAAGAACGGTTGAGACAATGCAATTTGCAATCTAGTGGATAGAAGGAAGAGGGGTGATGTGATAGTGACATACAAGTTGGTAAGGCATTATTATAGGATTAACATTGAGGTTTTTCATAAAATGGTGGGAGATTGGGAAAGAACAAGAGGTCATCTCTGGAAGCTGTATAAGGAGGATGTGAGCAAGGGAGTAAGAAGCAGGTTTTTTTGCATGGAGAGTTGTGAATGATTGGCCTGAGATGGTGTCTGCAGAGAATTTGAATGTGTTTAAGGTGCAGTATGATGAGATATGTGTGTATGACAAAAGGGACCTCCTAGATGAGTCTGACTACATGGGACTTTAGGATAATAATAATAAAACAAAATAAAAATGACTAAAATTGGTAAGCATTATTGGTTCATAGTTATTAGGATATTGGGATTTTTGCAAGAAAAAAAATCAAAAGTAATCCATAATATTATATTAAATAAATAATAATTATGGTATTTTCCTTTTGGATTTATTAGTAGACCATAGTTAATCATAAATATACAGTTGTCGATAAGTTTCGCCAGCTAATTCTGTCTGGCTTCTTCAGGACAAGAAAATAGGTACACTAACATTTACTGGTAAAAAAGGAAGAATGGAGTAACACAGTTAAATTAATTAAAATTGAAAATGACGCATAACATCAAGAGCATGGAGTCTTAGTCATTGTTTGTTGATCGCTTTTTTACTTAGTGTTAAGTGACCAAATATAAAAAGTTACAATAAATAATAATTATATTATTATTATTATTATTATATAATAATATGGAAAAAGTATTTTCCAGCTAAGCTGATTAAATACTGTTCCATAACAATGATGATGATTGGTATAAGCTAAAATATGACTTGTAGGAAAGTATAAATCACCAGTCACTCTATGAAGTAGTATATACACATTATAGAAAAAAGTTTTTAAAACAAAACAAAATAATTATCAAAATCCTTAAATGCCTAATCATGTTCTCTGCATCTTAGATAATGGTAATTATAAAACATTGAAATAGTTTGCAAGAAAAGTGTTTCAGTGAATTACAAAACAGAGCCTGTCAAACATATCTGCTTTCTTGATAAACTGTTTTTACAATGAACTGCCAGTAAATAAGGTAGTCATCTTTAGGTGGCATGAATTGTCTTTAAAATTTACATTAATTTTTGTGGAATCTAAGGCAATGGCACAAAACATCTTTACAACTTACAGGAATTTTACCACTGGAAACAATCTCATGAAAAGCATAAAGGTATAAAGGATTTTTCTCAATTAGTAAACCAGCACTAAAATACTGATAATTCTTAATGACAACTATCATAGAGCCACCTTCTGGAAATCTATAAGAATCATAATTAATCCTGTTACCAAATTATAAAGTTATAAAGCTATTTTTCCTGGCTGAAATGAGTTAAAATTTCCATGACTCACTGTATCCATGTTTTGCTAATCACTGTCAAAGACCACGTAAAAAAAAAAAAAGAAAAAAAGTGAAGCATTTTAATAATTAATGACTAGTTTCATACAGTATTACTGTGTACTTCTTGATAGTGGGAAAGAACACAAAAAGTGGTTTCTGAGATTTCTGAATTAATAACTCTCATTTTTTAAACGTTGAAAGTTTTTTCAATTGGTTATACTATAAATTAAAGATGCCAAGAAATTATATTCTTGGTTTCATCCAAGTAAAAAATTGTAAAAAAGTAAGTAAAAATTTGCACATGAAGTCACTTCATGACTGAGCTACTTGTATACAGAGGCTGATGACCCCTCACATCAATTGCCTTAGTATCCCATAATGCAATGCACATATCCTTACAGACATGTATAATGCTATGCATTATGGGAAGGGCCACTTCCCAGACTGGTTTCAACCTTATTTATATACAAGTAGCCCAGTCATGAAGTGACTTCACATGCAATTACATTTGGATGAAACTAAGAACATAATTTCTTGGCATCTTTAACACTTTGAGTCCTACACCTGTAAGTATATACAGGTATCTCTTCATTAATGCGATTAATTAATCCCTCGATGTTACCGCGTATATCAAAATCGAGTTAATCAAATATAATAATCAATGGTAAAAATTACAATTCGTCCATGATCCATTACTTTATTAATAATTCATTTTATATGGTACTCTTTTAGGAAAGATAAAAAATGAATGCAAAGTAAATGTTTAATAAATGCTTCAACCTACATTAGTCACTACAATTTTTTTTTTTATCAAAAAAAGTTATAAAGAGTCGTTTCAACAGTTTTTTTTTTTTCTTATCAGCATAAATTCTACAGTAACAAGCAAAATGACTCTCTAGACCTCGGCAAACAAGCATTCTTCGATTAACATCTGGATCCATATCCATCTGCTTAAGCGATTCTAAACTACGAAATATTCCATTCAGTTCTTTGACTGTTATTTCCTTTGGAACCTCAACTTTACATTCCATTTGTTCGTTGTCTTCATATGCACATTGTTGTTCAATTTCAAGAAGATCATTGTCACTAAAATCTTTTGAATTTGAATCCAATAATTCTTTAAGATCTTCTGCATCAACACCATCAAAACCAAGGTCTTCACCAATTGCAACGATTTCTTCAACCACGGTGTTCGCAGTATTTTGGAAACCACCTCAGTCATTAGCGTATTCTGCAAAAGGTTTTTTTCAAACAGTTCTCATGCGGGTAGAAGACACTTGCTCCCATGAATCATGAATGTTTTCAATTGCTTCTTTAATGTTAAAATGTTTCTAAAATTCTTGGAGCGTAATCGCGTTTTCTCCCATTTTTGTTTCTACTGCCTTTGAGAATGTCTTTTTAAGAAAATAGGCTTTGTAAGTCAATGATGTCCATGGGTTGTAGCCAGTGGTGAGCTATAGGAATTTTAACAAAGGGCTTGCATCGTCGAGGGAAAAAAAAAAAAAACGTATTTCACACAAAAACTTTTATTAATACAGCTTGTGTTCAAATTCCAATCAAAAAGTACGAGGACAATCAACCTCTAAAAGCTATCATTTTTAAACAAATATTTCATGATCTAAACATGAAATATTTGCACACAATCAACTGTGTTAATTTATCTTACATAAGAAAAACATTTTTTAACTATCAAAATATAATAAGAATGAAATCTAAGAACTTTTATTGTTAAAAGACCATAAGATTTAATGATTACAAATACAAAGAGCCAACAAGTTTCACTAGCCACTGTCTAGCATTTTCAAGGCTGTACTGGTGTGAAAACAAATGCATCAAGTTACATGAAAACATACACTTTAGTAACTGCTAGGCCGTTGCATTTGATAATTCGTGTTTGACATAAAAGGACATATCCAATCTGCAACAGCCAAAAGAATATACTACAAGACTTCGTTAGTGTTAATCAAAGAAAGGATACAACATACCAGGTATGAGCTTAACATTATTGACGCGAAGTGCAGAGAACAGTTTGATGAAATATCTAACAGTTTAGACTACATGACTTGGAATAGCATAGACCACTTATTACATCGTAGCTACGAAAAAACTTTCAGAGCAAGTAAAATCACACAAATTAAAAAATTTGAGGTACTGTATAAGAATAAATTTCAGTCGCACCACAGTCTCCCTAACAACAAAGTGATTTTCAACTTATCAGATTACAGGCTTTCTAATCATGAATCAGAAATCCTTAAAAAGGGTTTTGCTATCATCCTGAATTTTATTCCTAAAATGGTCATATGTAGGATAGAAAAAAGTCTTTATCATCTTCCAGAGGCTACAGAAAATACTATCAGATTCAATAGTACGATTATTCTTGCCTCAGCAAAACCACCAACACCTACTACTCCATATGATAAGAAAGCAATCCACAATTTACATAACAACAAAGACATTATAATAACCAAAGCGGACAAAGGAAATTCAACAGTCATTCTCAACTCGAAAGATTATTTTAATAAGATTAACTTGTTACTAGTGGACAGTTCCACTTAACAAGTCTTAAATAAAAATCCCATCATGAGTAATCATCTGGAGACTAACGTTCTTATCCGCAATATGACCGGTTGGTCAGATGAACTAAAAATACAACTTAAATCCACGCCTTTATGGGGCACCGAAGATTCATAAAGAAAACGTACCACTTCATCCAATAGGTGATGGAAGATCCTCACCTACGTACTTACTAGCAAAGCATCTGGCAAATATAATGAAAGGAAAAATTAGACAAACAGAGACCTACATTAAAAACTCTCAACAATTTGTGGAAAAAATCAAGAGTATCAAAATATCACAAACAGACATTATGGTTAGTCTAGATGTAGTGTCCTTATTCACTAATGTACCGGTCATAGAGGTGGTCAACATTATAAAAGATCTCTCCCCTCAGGACATCACCCAGTTGTTTCATCATTGCCTGAAATCAAATTTCATCAAAGGAAATAACATAGTATACAAACAATCGGAAGGTCTAGCCATGGGTAGCCCCCCTGTCACCACCATGTGCAGACCTATTTATGGAAAAACTGGAAAAGGGTATTTTTTCCAACATTTCACCTAAACCGTCGATTTGGTGGAGATATGTCGATGACGTGTTCATCATCTGGAAGGATACCATGGAAAACCTTCTTGTGTTTCTTAATAAAATCAACTCACTACATAATAAGATCAAATTCACTATGGAACTGGAGAAGAACAAAGAACTACCCTTTCTTGATATACTGGTGAGGAGAGAAGATAACAATATCCAACTGTCCATTTACAAGAAACCCACAGATACAGGTAGATATCTACATTATTCGTCTAACCATCATAGTTCACAAAAACACAGCATCATTCATATGTTCCATAATAGTCTTAAGATCTATTTCGAAAGAAGTAGATGTACAGAGAGAACTGTCACAAATACCTAACACTCTATCTCTGAATGGATACACTTCTAACATTTTAAACAAATTGCTTTTTAAAGACAACCTCCAACAACATAGAACGGAGTCCCAATATGTGTCCACAGCTGTCATTACATATATTAATTCAATATCCACAGAATTGGCGAGAATGTTAAAAGCTCATCAGAGTAGTTTTTAAACCAAATACCATGATCGGACAAGTCTTAAGATCACCCAAAGATGAGGTACCTTTCTTCAAATTTCCTGGAGTATACGAAATTCCATGCACACGTGGCCTTTCTTACATTGGACAGACCTCTATAAGTTTTGAAATTAGACAGAAGGAACATGTGGGAGATGTCAATCACAATAGAATCATCACATCTGGTTTAGCTCATCATTTCTCAATATAAAATCACATTTTAGATTGGAAAAACAGTTCTATGCCTTACATACAGAATGACTACAGACACAGAACTTTCAAAGAAGCAGCAGTGGTGCTACGCACAGGCAATAATTTAAATAGAAATCAAGGTGCTATTCTTAAAGACATGGAAATATCTCATCAATTCTCTCAGCTCAACAGAACTACAATATGCGAAAAACTACACAACATGTGGTCATGTACCAGATTCTGACTGAAATTCAAATGCATGCACAAATTATCAAATGTAACGGCCTAGCAGTTACTAAAGTGTATGTTTTCATGTAACTTGATGCATTTGTTTTCACACCAGTACAGCCTTGAAAATGCTAGATGGCTAGTGAAACTTGTTGGTGCTTTGTATTTGTAATCATTAAATCTTATGGTCTTTTAACAATAAAAGTTCTTAGTTTTAATACATTAGACCAAATATGAACAATTTAAGAATGAAATCTATTATAAATTTTTATAAAGCATTTGATGGGCTACTGGTTTTACCATACGATTGGTATGGTAAACCAGTAGTAAAATTGGTATGGTTTGAAAATAAAATGAGCATGCGCTCATTTTATTTTCAAACTTGGGTGCATTCGTTATAGAAGAGTTGAAACAATAATTCCAAATAATCTATACACTGCTGAATAAACTAATTTTAGATTACCATATGAGTTTGTCGCTTAATATGTTTGAAAAAAAAAAAATTTTTTTTTTAAAAAATAAAAAAGCAAACAAGAACAAATTTGAGAAAAATTTAACAAAGGGCTTGCGTGAGCCACTTATAGCTCACCACTGGTTGTAGCTATAAAATTCCACCAAATATGACATCATATTTGGTGGAATTTTGGTAAATTTAAAGGCACGTTAATTAAAACTCTTGCCACGTATATAAAGGAATTGTCGCAATTAATTTTGGTGCGTTAATCAAATCCTGCAATAAGCAAGGGATACCTGTATACATATCGACATATATTTACATCAATAGGACTCAAAGTGTTAATTTATGTAATTTTTCAAATTCATTCAATAAAGATGTTGAATGCAGGAATGAGATGTCAGGCATGAGGTTCACTGTCTCAAGTTGTTTACTGTCTCATCACATAGCTTGTCTCATAGCCTAATTAATTAATAAGTAGATCCTTTATGTAAGCTGTCTAGAGATGATTTAAGACTAGAACTTAATTTTTATGACATATTCAATGTCTGACACAATAATAAAAACTCTAATCTTAAATCAGCTCTGTTCAGCTTACATAAAAGATCTACATATTAATGAATTAGTCTATGAAAAAAGTTATGTGATATCTTGTAGCAATGAATGTCATTGTTTCAAGATATGATAAAAAAATAAATCAAGATTAAAAAAAAAAAAAAAAAAAAAAAAAAATGACAGTTGTTAATTCAGAAAATCTCTTTGTAAAGACTGCTTTTTATTTGTGTTCTATCCCAATCTGAAGAAGTACACAATAGTGCTCCATGAAACAAGGAATTAATTATTAAAGTGTTTAACTTTTTACATGGTTTTTGCCAGTAATTAACAAAACAAACTCTTCACTACTGTTTTTTCTTCAATAATTACACCCACACTGATTGAGGTACAGTCCATTTATTCTGAATGATTTCTGTTTACTAAACTATTAATAAACATTTATTTACAAACTGTATTATTTATCCATCACATACTTCAGAAAAGATCATATTAGCAATAAAACTTCTCACACTTCAGTAGCAGTTTAATAAACTTAACTCACAAAGCTATATTTCAGAATATATCAGTTTTCTGAAAACAATGGAATAAAAAAATCATCTTAAATAAAGAAAATCATGAACACTTGAAACAGTACTACTTACTAATGATACTGTATTAATATGCTTCAAAAATTCTACGATCACGCCTTCACGAACATATTCTCGACAGAAAGGGTCACGAAAATGAGTTTTCATAGCAAAAGTAATGTCCGATTGAATAAATGCCTATGACGATAAAAAATATATTCCGAGAATTAAATTGTCACACCTTGTATATATCTATCTGTCTTAATAAAATTTTACAATGCTCTTCAACATTATGAAACCCAAGACGAACAATTAATTTACGTATAACTCTCAACAAAATAATACCACTTTAGTGAATTCATCACTAACTACAAGAACTACCAAAAAGTCCTGACCAACATCAGAACACCAATGCTATTCTAAAAAAAATGAACTATAAGAAACCTCCTGCTACAACAATTATTATTTTGATTGCTACAAGAATTAACAAGAGTGAAATATGACTGCATTTAAATTTTAATTTGCAATGACATCTCTTTAAATATCCACCAATGGTGTTAATTGTTATAGGGAGGAAACAATAGATGCAAAAAAGCTAATAAGCTTTTTAGGTAGTAGATGATTTCATTGCCCAGAATTGTGAGAACCTGATTATCCAAGACCTCAAGTGGCTTGAAAAAGTTCAATGTTTGGTCTTTAGAGCATGGTTTTCAGATTATCCTTCAGTTTACCCACAGTAATAATACTAATGTACCATCAATTTATAACCTTTAATAGGCAGAGATTGACATTCCAAAAAATCTGCATAAAAATTACCAATTTGAATCACAATTTTAACCACTTTCTTTCATAATGCAATCCATACTGATGATTAATAAGAGTGGAGATACAGTGCACTATTGCTTCACATCTGATTTCACAATAAACAATCTTCCTGTGCATCCCACAATTCTACAAGAGTGGTCTGAAAAGTTCTTGGCCTCAAACATAGATGGCAACACTATTGGGAAGATTTTTTTTTTCTAAGGTTGGTACATCTGTCATAAGCATCCATGTGAAATTGAAAGTCATTCTATCAAGTAGTTTGCTTTATACAGCTGTCTGAAGCAAAAGTGTTGTCTGTATCCCTTGAAATGTATAAAATTGAGTATCATAGTTATAAATTTTTTTGTAAAATAAGTTTAACGCCAAAAGAAATTCATTCGAAGTTCATAAAAGTTTATGTGTACTCTTCTCCTTCATTTTTGACAATTAAGAAATGGACTGCAAAGTTTAAATGTGGCTGTACCAGTCTTGAAAATGATTCACGTGAAGGACGTCCAAAAAGTGTAACACCACCAGAAATCATTAAATGCACAATATGGTATTGGATGACCGGTAGTCCATGTGCATGAAATTGCTGAGACTATAGGCATTTCAAAAGAACGTGTAGGATATATTTTGCATGAAGAATTACATATGAAAAAGCTTTGTGCAAGATGGGTGCTACACTTGCTCACAGCAGATCAAAAACGCACTCACATGAAAATCTCTGAACACTGCTTGGAGAGTTTTAACAAGAATAAAACTGATTTTCTGCGTCTATTTATTACTATGGATGAGACTTGGATTCACCATTACACACCAGAATCCAAACAGCAGTCAAAACAGTGGACAGAAGCCGGTTGTTCAGCACCAAAGAAGACAAAGCCGGTTCCATCAGCAGAAAAGGTCATGACATCGTTGGGATGCTAAAGGCATTTTGTTTATTTATTATCTTGAAAAGGGTAAAACAATAACTAGGGAATATTATTCCAATCTTTTAACCAGACTAGATGAAAAATTCACAAGAAAACAACTGGTTTGCAGAAGAAAAAAATTATCTTTCATCAGGACAATGCACCTGCCCACAAACATGTTTTGGCAATGGGAAAATTAAGGGATCTGCACTATGAATTGTTGGAATATTCACTCTATTCCCCAGATTTGGCTCCCTCTGACTTCTATCTCTTCATAAAACTAAAAATCTTCCTCGCTGGTCAGTGTTTTTCTTTGAATCAAGATGTGATTGCAGCTGTAGAGGGGTATTTTGCAGATCTTACTGAGAACTACTACAGGGACAGGATAATGGCAGGAGTATCAATGGAGATTATGTTGAAAAATAAAAATAATTTTGAAATTATAAATTCGTTTCTTCATTGTTAGGCTGAGAACTTGGTTCTCGGCTTGGTTGGCTGAATGGTTAGTGTATCCGCTCTCCAGCCAAAAGGCTGTGAATTCAAATCCCGCCATGTGCATGGATATTTATGATTGTCTGTGGGAATACTAGTTGTGGTGGTAGATGGCGTTGGTGTAGTTGCAGTTAGTTGTAGTTGGTGGATTGTGTGGTAGAGATAGAGAGTAGGTGTCCTCCGTCGATGAGCCTTTGGGCTCCCTGGAGCTGTCACATAATAATAATAATAAAAAACTTTTCAGACCATCCTCGTAATTGATGATTTATAACTTAATTACAGGCTATATATTACCTTGTATAATATTCCATTTACACCAACACCTTTTTCCTTGCACCCAAATGATATATTTTTTCAACATCAGAAAAACTTAAAACACAAATCGCTGGTATATTCCATTGATTTCTGAAGTAATTTGTCGAGATTTCTGAAGTAAAAATCTGGTTTTGATCGTACCTTTCTGAATAAATTCAGATTTTTTGTTCCTCCAGTTTCAAACTATTTTTATTAGGATCTTCAAGTATGTGTATACATATCTTATCAGGAATATTCAGCAGAAATATTTCTCTGATTCTCACATTCAGTTTGATTTCTTTTCGAGTTATTCAAGCATTTATGCTTCTAAATCTCAAACATCAATATTAATATGTGTTATAACTATAAAGAAATTAAAGAATTTCATATCATAGTACAATGTAGAAATTCATGTTATGTTTCAAATAAAGTTTAAAATGTATTATATAATTTAAATGATTTTCATCAAGCCAAATGTACATTCTTCATGTTTAACATAAATCATTTTAAAGGTGGGATATATCAGATAGTGTGATATTAATGTTTGTTAGACCATTATATGTTCATAAATACCACAACACAGCAGCTAAAATTTCAAGAAAACAAATAATAGTTATAATTAGGATGTTTGCTCAGAAAAATGTAACACTTGCAATTTCTTAGGAAATTATTATGAGGCTGTGAAATTTCAGATGACATTTTCTGTGTGGGCAATTAGCAGTAACTATGCAGAGTTGATTTGTAGAGTTAATTTTGCTAATTTTAATTGCTAGTTCTATTCTTTAAGTTCTGGATATGACATGTCATGAAAATATGCGGTAACCCATTATTCTACCAGTTTAGTGTTTCCTTTAAGACCCATAGGTGGTTAGATTTATTTGCAATTTTGTACTGTTCTCCTGTCCTCCTTCTGCCCTTTTCTATAATGAATTCATTTGTAGATCAAGTTTATTTGATCTGCTTGTTATTTCAGGTTCACTGTGTAGCAAAATATTAGGACCTTGTGTTGTTTTTTCTGGATCAATTAAGAAATGATCCACTCAAAACCACATTCTCTATCTAAAACTCTAGATTCTCATGTGTTCTGCTTTACCTACTGCCTAACTATCTCTTCATTCCAGTCTATACTGTCATATTTAAAATCACCCATAATGATCACCCTTCTCTTGTTCACTAACCCAAGTTGTTAATACATTTCTTTATAACCACCTTTCTATTTCCCTGGCCTACAGGTAACATGCAATTAATTAAATATCTCTTCCAGTCAACCTCCACCTCACACCACACTTCCTCAAAACCATTGCCACTATTTCCCTCTTGCATATCTACCTTATGTGTATGGACATAAGGCTATTCTTATCCTTTCTATCCTCACAAAAAAAAAAAAAAAACTATACCCTTCCATTTCTATTCACATCAGGATATCACCCTCATCCAACCATGTTTTACTCATTCCAACAATTTTTGGGTAAATAAACTCAATCAGTGAAATAATTTTGTCTTCCTTATTTCTGATGTGTCTGACATTCTTAAATAAATCACAACCACCTTTTATTGGAGATTTCCCCACCACACCTGCCCTTGCCCAGTAATGGTGAAGGACTGCTTCATCGAGCCTGTTCTAACTGTATGAATATATATCTATGCTTGATAGTGACTGAATGTATCTCTTTTTTATGCAAACTGAGTTAAGTCATTATGTTTTATGGTCATGAAAAGAAAGTTTTAAATGCACTGGAATAAGTTATGAAGCTCTGATCATAAAAATATGTTATACATTGTATTTATTTATGTGTGTGTGTGTGTGTGTACACATCTGATCAACACATAAAAGGTTGCTAGATTTACAGAACATCAATGCCATGTGCAAATAAGAAAAAAAAAAAAAAGAAGAGGAAAGAAGAAGTGTGTGGGAAGTATATACTTTGCATACATTTCTTTATGCATATATGAGGGAGGCTGGAAAGTTCTGATAAACACACAGAATAAAAATGATATTAAAGCAACTGATATAACCACAATAAAAAACATACTAGTAGCAGAATTAAGAAGGTAACGTATGTTCTTATATCCTCATATGTTCTTTCTTGTGATTATATCAGTTGCTTAAATATTTTTGTTCTAGATGTTTATCAGAACTTTCCAGCCCCCCGCCTCGTACTTTTACATATACTTTACAGACTTCAATAGTTGAGTGGAGAATGTTTCTGCTCTCCAGCTGAAAAATGTGGTTTAAATCCTGCCATGCTATAGAAATTCTTTGGGTAACAGACATTATTTTGAGGTGAGAGCCCACTATCCGACTTATAGAGACATAACGTGGATGTGACTTAAAAAGCACCATGTTTGATCACTAGCAGGTTTTATGAATGATACATGTATTATACCTCAGCTGATCAAGCACTATGTTAACACATTAAACATTGCCAAGATTGAAATAAAAACAAAAACTTAATACTTACTTGAAGGTTGGTAAGCACAGCTTTAATCTGATCAACTACAGACGTTTCCATATTCATAAGCAGATCTGACAAAGTAGTGTTCCCATCTTGACCAACTGTTCTTGGAGCAGCTAGGCTATGACGTATATCCGTAAGACAGTCAGTTAGATGCCGTTTCAAAGCAGATAAATAGTAGTGACAACGATCTTTGCTTGCTTGTGAAACTATTTCAGTACCTCCTCTGTAAAATTAATAGGGAAAGGCTTTCAAATAAAACATTAAAATGAATTAATTGATCTGAATAATCAACAAAATATGATTTCAGAATCAATCAATTGCCCAAAAATGGAAACGTGACATTAATTACCAAAAAATAAAATAAAATAATAATAAATATGTTTATAATAAATAATAATAATAAACAGATGATTCTTTCAAAGTGTGTATATCAGCAGTGTACTATTAACTGAAAATAACAAACAGAAAACATTAACCTGGGGTATAGGTAATATATATACAGACAAAGGAATAATACCAATAATTCTTAAAACATTGTAATAGATCAGGGGTGGGCAAACTGCAGCTCCCAAAGCTACTCTGTGCGGCTCCTGAGACAATATTGGTTTTGATTGCCATTTTTTCTAAATTTTTATATTAATAATGTATAGTAGTATAGTATGTACCAATATTAGAATATTTTATTTCATAAATGCTTTAACCCTTTCTGCCCTAGTAATTCCAATTGGAATCACTAACTTTCTTGGCCTTCATACCCCATATTACGTGGCGAATGATTCCAATTCTGAAATGATTCATTGAAAATGAATCATTTCATTTTCAATGATTCACTGAAAATGAAATTTCCATGAATCATTGAAAAAAAAATACATTTTCATTTTCTGAAAAATGAAAATGTATTTTTCATAAAAATACTTGATATCCTTGCTTTTTTTAGACCTAAAGACAAAATAAATAAAAAGAAAATTTTTTTTCACTTGTAAAAAAAAAATTCAGGTCAGAAAGGGTTAAAGATAAGTAAAAAACATATATTTTGATATGATTGAGACTTACAAACTTCTGGCCATTTCAGAAGTTTGTAAATCTCAATCATATCACCCCTCTTTCTTCTGTTTGCTAGTGTCTGCAGTCTACAAATTCTCAATCTGTCTTCATAATCAGTATTCTATAATCCTGATATAATTTTTAATGCTCTCCTTTGTACTCTCTCCAGTGTATCTGAATCATAATGGAAACTACAAGACCAGACCTGCACACAATAGTCCAAGTGAGATCTTATCAAGGCCTTGTATAGAGGCAAAATGATATCTGAAATCAGGATTTCAATTGATGGAATTTTTCAATTTATGGAGGGTGGGGAAAGGATGAGAGGGCATCCTTGGAAGCTGAGAACAAAGGCCGCTAAGAAGGGGTGAGGGTAAGATTTTGATCTCAGAGGGTGATGCATGATTGGAATGGATTGCCATTGGATGTTGTGAATACAAGCAGTGTGAATGAATTCAAGAATAAGTATGATAGCTGGTGTGTGTGTAGTATGTGGCATCCCTCAATGAGTATTTGACTCCCTGGAGATTTCTCTTGATAATAATAATATTATGTTCACACAAAGCAGAGATGAGAGAGATGTAAATAGCGGCAATGGTTTTGAGTCATTATGGTGTGAGGTGGAGGAGATGTTTAGTCAGATGCTGTTATAGGCCAGGGAATATGTAGAGGGCAGTGATGAAGAAATGTATAAACAACTTGGGTTAGTGAACAAGGGTAGGGTGATTTTATTCATGAAAGTATAGATTGGAATGAAGAGATGCATTTAGGAATAAGGAAAATAGATTTTTTGAGTTTTTGTTTGAGATTTTTAACTATTTCAGCCAGTATGTGAAGGAGGGCAGATGAAGACTGAGAGTTTCAGATCTAGATATGATCATTTCATCAGATGATGTGATTGTATCACATCACTCCTCCTGATCACCACTTCCCTCCAGTTGGTGAGAGTGATCATGAAGTGATCACCTGGGTCGTGATTAGACATATGAAGACTTCTGTGAGGAAATGGTATATGCAGAATTACAAGGCTGGTGTTTATGAAAAGCTTAGGAGACAGTTTGGAGCTACAGTATGGAATGAGGTGTTAAGAAAGTAGAAGAAGAGAAAAGTGCTATGTGGGAACTAACCAAAAGATATTTAATGACATTGATATGTCATTAAATATTGACATTCTGAAGGTCAAAAAGAGGCCATCTCTGAAAACTGTATAAGGAAAGTGTGAACTTTCAACATCCACTCTCCTTATACCATCTTTCCCTGTCCATGCTGACAATAACTTCAGTTCTCACCAGTTCTGCTCTCCTGATCTCTTGCTTCACCTATTACTTTTCTTGCTCTCTTGCACACATCTCTCATTCCTCCTTGCAACAATTAGTCTTTTTGATTCTCACACCAAATCCATTCAAATGCAAACCTCTCCCTTTTGTATATTTCCATCTTTCCTTCAAATGCATCCCACACATTCGCTAACTCCACTTCCTTCTCCTCACACAGTTCTGCCAACACACCATTCATGATCCCTGCTTTGTTTCAACTCACCACTATCATTACATTGATCAACATACTGACCCACCTTTCCAACCATACTTTCACTCTCCTCAACGATCTGCTGACATCCATTCTTATATGCTCTCTGTGTCCAAACAAGGCATTTGTCCCAGCAATCACCACCAGCTCGCTTGCTTCTCTTATCAATTACCATGCTAATTCTGGAAAACACACCTTATGGAATCTCTCATTTACCACACCTCTAATAATGGAACCTCCATACACCGCTATTCTTCAGTCATTTGTCACCTCTTTTTCTCTTCTGTTCTACCCTTTTGTATTCACCATTCTTATCCACCAAACTTCTCATCTCACTATATGTGTGTTTCATTTCACTTCTCATTCTGATCAACTCATTTTTCATGTCTTGCATCCTGGCAATTGCACATCTGTCAGTCTATCGTTCATTTCTTTCATTTTTTTATTTCGACATTCCTTTGCTCCCACAGTATCACTCGTTTTTGTTTCTTCAGCTACACTTTCTTTCGCTTCTGTAGTTCCGCTTGCATTGAATAAATAAATTCAATGATTTATTATTATTACTATTATTTGTCACCTCCAGGGAGTCCAAAGACTCATTGAGAGAGGGAATCCACTCTACAACTTTTTCTCCACCACTCACAATCCACCAACTGACCGCAACTACACCAACGGCATCTATCGCCGACCACCACCATTAGTATTTCCACAGATAATCACAAACATCCATGCCCACAGTGGGATTCGAACCCACAGCCTTTTAGCTGGGGAGCGGATATGCTAACCACTCGGCCAGCCAGGCTGGCCAAAGGATTTATACAATCCTTCACTCCTGCAATTGCTTCCGTTCCATGATTCATATGGTCATTTGTTCCTGAAATTGTGCACTCTTTCATTCCATCATCAGACTGTTTCGTATTCACCAATAACTCTTAATCCAACAGATTATTCATACCCTCTCTTATCTCATGTTCAGTCTCTTCACAAACAAAATCTTCACATTCCACCACATATACATTTCGCATTCAGAAACAATGTACCATCCTCGAAAAGTCCATTCCATTAATTACATTTGATTTTCACACTCCCCAATTCACCAGTCTCATTTGTATTGCCATTTTGTCACTGTAAGATACAAAAATGGTAAAAATAAAAATCCCTTTCAAACACACAAATCTCTACAATCACTCAATTACACTATACCAGCAGTTCTCAACCCTATGCTGATGAGCACATTTGTACCCACAAAGCTATTTGCATGTGCTCACTTGTCAATTATTAAATAATGAAAAAATAAAATTAAAACCAGAAAACATAAGCCTTCTCCTAGTAATAATATTTATTTAAATTGTAAAAAAATGTTAACATTCGTTATATTACAAAACTTTTGTAATTCCTCTCTTTGAGTGCGAGTGCTACCAGTGCCAATTTTGTGCATATGTATTTATGTATTATTTATTTAGTCTATTGGCAACCATGCACTTGAGGGATGTGTCATCACTTCACTGGTGTTGTCGGCACGCTTTGACCATACATTGATTTCTCGTGTTTAAAAATTCTACCCCAAAATGAGTAATCCAAATAAAAAAACAACAAAACTATAAACTCAACAATGATTGGGAAGAAGAAGACTATTGTTTTATCCAGAGCAAAGAAAAATGTTTTTGCTCATTGTGCGATGGTTTAATTTAGTTGTATAATAAACGTTACATGCGTATTTATCCTACTTTCATAGTTAATTAATCTGCTAATTGTTATTATTTGATATGATAAGCAAGTATAAATTTTTACAAAAAAAAAATATTCGTGCTCGCCACTCTCTTCCCAATCTGGAATGTGCCTGGGACCACAACCAGGTTGAGAACCCCTGCACTATGCTATAAAATAAACAAAAACTACACCAAAATGCAAATCAAAATCATATGATTTATGATTTATTCTGAATGTTCCCTTGGCACAGGCCAAAGGTAGATAACATAAAAAATTAAGGAGAATGACAGCAGCAGAATCCATGTTGATGATAATTCGTATAATTTACTAAGTCACAAATTTTCAGGTTTTTTAAACCAAACTGACATATTATTCCTACAGTAAGAGTTTCAGTAAAAAGACATAATTATGTCATTAAAAACATTGTAAAAATCAACTTTTTTTATTCCTAACCTTGAGAAGTCAATATCAGGAAGAAGTTTATTCATTGCTTGCAAACGTCGGTGAAATCTATCCAGTGCTCGTACTAAAATGGTATTGTCTCCAGTTTCCCTCTATTTAATAAGGAAAGAGGGAAAATATAAACTTTTGAAAACAAAAATGAAATCTTTATTGCCACATTATTTTGTTATATCTTTATTATACTACCAACTAGTATAAAAACAAATAAAAAAGGGAAAATTTATATTTTTTGAAAAAAAATTTTTTTTTTAAACTATACACTGCAAACTGTTGGCAAATGCAAATAATTCTAAATAAGGAATTAAATTTATTTCGGTGTAAAGTTATTTCGACTGTTTGATAGTTCATTCAATGCACACAATGTAATTATGTTTTCATTAAAACCACTACAACTGAAATCTGTGTTTTTTGAATATAAGTTGACACAATAATATAAATTACTTGTTAGATTTAAGATTAAAACTTGATTTTTGTTTATTAGTCAATTTATCATTATTTGATGTTAAAAAATTTTTCCTTATACTGCTTTTGAAAATATTTCACTTTCATTATTCATATCTTCCTCATGGTCTTTTCATACAGATCAATTTCTTTATATCTATTTCTCAATGGCAATTACACATCAATTTCTTATGTTTTTTATAATTATATCTTCAGTATATATTTTTAATGTAAACTAGCCTGGTTGAACCAGCAAATAATCTATCATCTAGTGAGACAGCACCACTCTACTTACTGGAAACCTGGAAAAACTTGAAAGTACTATGTTTAGTCTTTAAAGCAAGGATCCCAAATTATACTACCTAAACAAGTGATCATTATGGGTGACTTTATCCATACATTGCCTTTATCCAAATTCATGATAAGAATGAAGCAGAATTTATTGAGTAGTTGCAAGACAACTTTCTTAAGCAACATGTGAAAGAAGAAACTCGAGATCAAAGAGTGTTAAGATTTATTCCTAGCATCAGAAGGGATCTCTGTTAAGAATATGGCATGCAAACATTACCTAAGATCATTAGCATTAGTGAAATCTAGTTATCAGAATCAGATTTTTTTTTAATATATATATATATTGGAAGTTTTTTCCCACTTGGTTAGACCTATAATAAATTAGTTTAATGCTTTATCCAAGTGTAAGCAAACAAAGTTTGCGCCTGAAGTATCTTCAGGACTGAGGCAACTCGTGGTAAAGGTGGACTAAGCTCTCATCACTCCTTGTCTTAGTATCTCCCATAATGCAAAGCACATCTCCTTGCAGACATGTATAATGCTATGCATTAAGGGAAGGGCCACTACCCAGACTGGTTTCAACCTTTATTGAGGTCTCGTCAGTGGGAGCCAGACCCAGAGTGGTGATACCAAGGTGGAAGCAATGGAGAAGAGAGATACTAAGACAAGGAGTGATGAGAGCTTGGTCCACCTTTACCATGAGTTGCCTCAGTCCTGAAGATATTTCAGGTGCAAACTTTGTTTGCTTACACTTGGATAAAGGATTAAACTAATTTATTATAGCCTAACCAAGTGGGGAAAAAACTTCCAATATCTTTCTCTAAATCTAGAGTAATTAATAATAAGGGAGACAACTTTTGGCAACTCGTATAGGTAAAGATGACTTCTCCATTGCTTCCACCTTGGTATCACCACCTCTGGGTCTGGCTGCCACTGATAAGACCTCAATAAAGGTTGAAACTGATCTGGGTAGTGGCCCGTCCCTTAATGCATAGCATTATACATGTACGCATCTCCTTGCATACATGTATAATGCTATGCATTATATATGTATGCATTATACATATTATGGGAGATAGTAAGACAAAGAGTGGTGAGAGCTTGGTCCACCTTTACCATGAGTTGGTTCAGTCCTGAAGATACTTCAGGCACAAACTTTGTTTGCTTACACTTGGATAAAGGATTAAACTAATTTATTATAATATATATATATAGTGAATCCTGTGGGATAACCGTAACTATAGAATAACATGTATGCCACAGTATAACTTTTCTTTTTTTTATTATGTAAATATTTCATCTTATGTATCATAAGACATCATCAGTCCAACTAACGAATAACAATAGGAATTGAATTTAAAAAAAATAGTAGTGCACATGCTTAAATTGGGATCTCTCTCTATACAGTCACATGTTCATGGATTAAGAACTACTGGGATGAAATTAAAATGTAGCAGATAAATTATTGAATACAATTGAGGATAACAATTTCCCAAACTTTTAGAATAGTGAACATTCATTTCAATTAAGTTTAGGTCTATGAAGTAAGGCTTCAGCAGTTACTACATAGATCCACATATAAACATGAAGGGTTCTCGTAGACAAGCTTATACGTTGGTTATGCATTTCTAAATCACTTAGGGAATTGAAACAACGTAGATCCGAATATAAATTAAATTATACTTTAATTAATATTTCCGATATTTCGGCAATGTCACATTGCCATTTTCAAAAGGAACTTACAAAAAGGCAGTTGCACACAGGCACTAACAATACAGTAACTGAGAATGAAGATATGAAGCTATCGTTCTCCTAGAAGTCCTGATGGTGCCCTCTGGCGGGCTAAGTAGGCGTTCTTGGCCGTTGGGCTGAAGGTCTGCTGATGTATGCCTCCCAAATTTGGGGCAGTCGCATACAACCAAATTTGTTGAGGTTCGAAGAGTTTCTTAGGGCAGAGGCCGATTCCATAAATAATCTTTCGTATTTATATTTGCTCCGGTGTATTACTGTAGCTTTCTTCCACCGTATTCTGTGGCGAGTATCCAGAGCATGGTCTGCAAGACCAGAATGGCTATACTTGTAAAACCGGATGTAGTCCTTGTGTTCAGAAATTCTGTTATTCGCTGTCCTGCCTGTTTGGCCAAAGTACGACAGTTTACAACTGCAAGTGACCTGGTATACACCAGGTAGGTCTAGGGGAAGTGGTTGGTCTTTGGTAGAGCGGATAAGGGATGCCAATTTTCTGTAAGGCCTGTAACAGGAGGTGAGGTCATGTTTTTTTAGAATTTTGGTAATTTTTTCTGAGGTGCCTCGGATGTAGGGGATGGTGATGGATTTAGTGTAATCTTTTTTGCGGAGGGGGAGGAGGGGGGCTGTGGTTTGTAGGTTTTAATATATTTTGGATTTTTTTGGGGGGGTAGCCATTGGCTGAGAAAGTGTTGAGGATGTGATTTAGTTCAGTGTTAAGGGCTATGTCGTTAGAACAGATTAGTTTAGCCCTGTTGTATAGTGTTTTTACCACTCCATATTGTTGTGGGGGGGGGGGATTGTTGGTGGATGTATCTGCCTGTATGGGTGGGTTTTCTGTAAACTGAGAAAACCAAAGTTCCATCAGGCTGGCTGGTGACTAGTGTGTCTAGGAAAGGGAGGCAGTTGTTTTCCTCTTTTTCCAGGGTGAACTTGATTCTGGCGTGTTGGTTGTTTAAGTGTGTAAGGAAGGAAAGGAGTGTTTCAGAGCCATGTGGCCAAATAGCGAACACATCATCAACGTAGCGAAGCCATATGGTTGGTTTTTGTGGGGCAGAGGCTAAGGCTTTTTCCTCAAAGGTCTCCATAAAGAAATTGGCCAAGGGTGGGGAGAGTGGTGAGCCCATGGAACTAAATCACATCCTCAACACTTTCTCAGCCAATGGCTACCCCCCAAAAAAAATCCAAAAAATATTCAAACCTACAAACCACAGCCCCCCCTCCTCCCCCATCCACAAAAAAGATTACTCTAAATCCATCACCATCCCCTACATCCGAGGCACCTCAGAAAAAATTACCAAAATTCTAAAAAAACATGACCTCACCTCCTGTTACAGGCCTTACAGAAAATTGGCATCCCTTATCCGCTCTACCAAAGACCAACCACTTCCCCTAGACCTACCTGGTGTATACCAGGTCACTTGCAGTTGTAAACTGTCGTACTTTGGCCAAACAGGCAGGACAGCGAATAACAGAATTTCTGAACACAAGGACTACATCCGGTTTTACAAGTATAGCCATTCTGGTCTTGCAGACCATGCTCTGGATACTCGCCACAGAATACGGTGGAAGAAAGCTACAGTAATACACCGGAGCAAATATAAATACGAAAGATTATTTATGGAATCGGCCTCTGCCCTAAGAAACTCTTCGAACCTCAACAAATTTGGTTGTATGCGACTGCCCCAAATTTGGGAGGCATACATCAGCAGACCTTCAGCCCAACGGCCAAGAACGCCTACTTAGCCCGCCAGAGGGCACCATCAGGACTTCTAGGAGAACGATAGCTTCATATCTTCATTCTCAGTTACTGTATTGTTAGTGCCTGTGTGCAACTGCCTTTTTGTAAGTTCCTTTTGAAAATGGCAATGTGACATTGCCGAAATATCGGAAATATTAATTAAAGTATAATTTAATTTATATTCGGATCAATGCCCTAAGTGATTTAGAAAAAACATGAAGGGTTATATAAAGAAAGTGCTGATGGATTTTTAATTCCATTTTGTGCAAGGCCAGATTTGTGAGGTTTGATAAGGCGGATGTGGTCTAGATTTTCAGAGATATATTTATTTATAGATCTTCCTGTCTGTCCAGAGTAAGGCAGGTTACATGAACATGGTACTTGGTATATACCAGGTAGCAAGAATCATTGGTGAAAGTTTGTCTTTTGGAGAAGGTAGTAAGTTGTGAATTTGGTTGATGGGTTTGTAGGTAGCAACAAGTTGATATTTTTTTCATAATTTTTGCCACATGTTCAGAGATCCCTTTAATATATGGAATAGGAGTCATGTGGGCTTCTTCTTGTCTTGGTTGATTTGTAGAAGAATAGTTAATTATTTCTTGGATTGTTGTATGATTATATCTGTTTAGTAAGATTGTTTCTTTGATAATTTCCAATTCTTGTTGTAGGGATTCTTCAGAAGAACAAATTTTGTGTGCTCTGGATACTAAAGATTTTATGATGCCATATTTTTGAGATGGATGGTGAGCTGATGTATTATGGATATAATGACCTGAAAAAGTTGATTTTCAGTAGACTGAAGTGGAAATGGATCCATCTTGTTTGCGCTGGATGTGTACATCAAGAAAGGAGATACTTGGTGATGATTCCTTTTCTAGTGTAAACTTGCTATGAGGATGAAGGGTGTTGATTTTTTGTAGAAATAAGTAGAGTTTGGGTTCTGTGTTACTTTGCAGTCACACAGAACCAGACTGCAAAGATGTCATCGACGTAGCATAGCCACATTGTTGGTTTTGGGTCAAGAGTGAAAATTTTATCTTCTAGGTATTCAAGAAAAAAGTTGGCTAAGATAGGTGATAAAGGTGAGCCCACTGTTGCTCCTTCCTCTTGTTTATATATTTTATCTTTCCATGTGAAGTAACCTGATGAGATTGTAAATTTGAATAATTTCACTATGTATGGTGGAAATTTCTGGATTAACAATTCTACTGTTTCATTGTGAGGGATATTAGTGAAGAGAGAGAGACAATGTCAAAGCTTACTGACATGTCTGTATCTGCTAGTTTAATGTCTTCCCATGGCTAAAAAGTCATGGGAAGATTTTGGAAAGAACATTGAAAATAAATATCAAGAAGGTGATAAAATATTCTGCAGGCTATTGAAAAAGCTCAGAAATGGAGGAAAGAGTACTTGAAAAGGAATTAGAAATAATAAAGGGGAATAAAACTAGGAGATAAAGATATTCTTGGTGTATACGGAGTAATTACTTTGAAAGATTGCTAAATGAAACAAGCAGTGATAGCATGGTGGTAGAAAACAACAGGAGTGCCATCTGGAATATATATCTGTACTCAAGTAAAAAAAGCTATCACAAACCTGAAATGTGGAAAAGCAGCTGGAGTAGACCAGAAATGTTCAAATATGGAGGTATAAAAGTTTTACAGTGGATACACTGCATAATTCAGAAAACCTGGTCAGAGGATCAAATTCCAGATGACTGGAGTAGAGCTCATAGTACCCATCTACAGAGGAATTTCTTTACTGACTGTTCCTGGTAAGATTTATGCAAGTATTCTTTAGAAATGGCTAAGAAAAATTGTGGAGGAGAAGAGCAAGCTGAGATCAGGCAAATAAGAGGTTGTCAGTATCAAATTTTCACTTTCATACAAATAGCTGAGAAATCATGGGAACATAACAAGGATCTGTATTTCAGTTTTGTAGATCTGGAAAAGGCATATGACAAGGTTCCAAGAGGAAAGCTGTTCAAATTGCTCTAGTTATATGGTGTAAATGGGACATTATATCAAGCAAATCATACTCTCTATTGGAGCTGTAATTCAGCAGTTAGAATTGAATGAGGTACAGGAAGATGATTTGATGTTAAATCAGGTGCGCAACAAAGGTGTACATTATCTCCACTGTTATTCATCATCGATATGGATCACATTATGAAGGAAATCAGTATTAAACCTATCAAGATTGAAGATGTTGATCTCAGCTCTTTACTTTATGCAGATATGTTATACTCCTAAATAAATCCAGGCAAGTTTACAGGATTCCCTGACCAAATTCAATAACTGCTGTAATAAATTTGGTATGAAAATCAGCATTAAAAAGACAATGAAAATAGGCAGAAACATTGAAAATATCAACTGCATCCTGAATGGAGAACTTATAGAACAAGTAAAATAATTCAGCTATTTAGGCAGAATTTTTAGTGAAGATGGCAAATTAAATTTGGAAATAGACAGCAGCATTAGCAAAGTTGATATGGTAGGAAGTCAACTGAATAAAGTTATATGGAATAAGAGAGAAATTAAAAAAACACTAAACTAGATGTATACAATACAATATTTAAACCAATTTTAATTTATGGACCTGAGAGCTGTGTTAGAAATTAAACTGTTGATGAAAGACTGGAAACCACAAATATGAGAGTCCTGAGAAAGATTAGGGGACTGATCAGATGGCATCAGTGGCAGTATCATATTAAAATCAAAGATATTAGGAAAGAACTTAACATTGTTAGCATCCAAGAATGTATTAGCAGAGCTAACCTCAAGTGATGTAGACACTTGAAACAGAATGGGAGAGGAAAGATTGGCTAAACAAATGTTCTTTGCCAGGATGGCAGCATAAAGACCCAAAGGAAGACCAAGATAGAGGTGGATTGAAATAGTAAAAAGTGCTTAAAAGGAGCCAAACAGGTTGTGCTTCTGGATCAGATTCTCATAAAATAAAAATGTGATCCTGACTACATATATTTAGTCTGAATCCAGCTTATTCTTTTCCAAGTTTCTCATCTGCATTTTTTCTTATCCTCTTCTCAAGTATCCTTGCATAAATCTTAACTGGAACACTTAGCAGAGAAATTCCTCTGTAATTCTCGCATTCAGTCTTATATTTTGTTTTTATGGACAGAACTGTGAGAGCTCTACTCCAATCAACCAGAATTTGACCTTCTGATGAGGCCTTCTCAATTATGCAATATAGCCTATAAAATTTTTATACCTCCATATATGAGCTTAAGCACAGATTGGAAATTTCCAACCTTCTAGAAGGACATTGTGAAAATCAGAACTAAGTTTTATAGCCAAACATCAGAAAAATGTGGAAAGATGTTTCTAGACTTTTCTAAGGAAAGAATTGGAAAAACTGCTCATATGAAGTTCTTTGAGTGTATATGCTAACTTGATTGCATCTATTTCAAATTTATCTGTAATTCTGAGTCTTTATTAAGTTACACAAGAAGACTGTTTCTTTTGAAATACATCTTTCTTTAATGGAGATTATTACTCAAATAATATTAAATCACTGAATAAATAAATAAACAAATAATATTAAATCATTGAATAAATACAAATGTAATGTTAAATTGTATTTGCATTTATTCAAAATTCTGAAATGAAAATTTAATTACTGTAATCATTACGGTGAGATAACTATTAGTAGATATCTCTTTCTTTTATGGTTACACGATAATCAACATTCATATTTATGAATTTAGGGACACAAAACATGTGTTGAAAAGATTATTTTACTGATTAATAATAAAATAAGTCAGCTTTGATATAACTTCCCTTTTCACCAATGTCCCAATCAATGATACTATCTTACTCTTACAAAACATAATTCCACACGACATCACAGCCATTTTTGCCCACGTTCTCCGCTTTGGATATTTCGTGTGGCAAAACAATTTTTACCTTCAAAAAGAGGATACAGCCATGGGCTCACCACTTTCCCCCCCAATAGCAAACTTTTATATGGAAATGGAAGACTGAGCAACGAGCTCTAGAATCGGCGT